>NW_010131911.1:0-269 GCF_000699245.1 Pterocles gutturalis | reverse complement strand
GGTTGTGGAGTCTCCTTCTCTGGAGACATTCAAAGCCCGCCTGGATGCGTTCCTGTGTGATCTGATCTAGGTGTTCCTGCTCAGGCAGGGGGATTGGACTAGATGATCTTTTGAGATCCCTTCCAATCTCTAACATTCTGTGATTCTGTGGTTCTGTGATTCTGTTATGGAATACATTATTGGCCACTTCGTGTCTCAATCCCAAACCTAAGATCAAATCCTGGGCTAGTAACTGGGGCTGTGCTCCCTCCCAGTTTTTCCGGTCTGCT
>NW_010131910.1:0-7284 GCF_000699245.1 Pterocles gutturalis | reverse complement strand
GCTGTGTGTTTCCCAGTGCCTTCACGTTTCCCTGCTCCACTTTGGGATCTGCACACCTCCAGAGCTCACACAATGGAAATGTTGAGGAACAAGTTAAAAAACAGTGCTCAGGAGCAACGCAGGCTCAGCAATCCCACCTCAGGGCGAGATGCCGGTCCCGGGGCGGGCTGAGCTCCACCAGTCCCTCTATGTGAATCGCCAGCACAAAGGGGTTGCACTAACCATTTCCCACACCAGTAGCAGGCCAGGGAGCTCCCAAGCTGTGAAATCTCTGGAATGGCACACAGCACAGAGAGACAGCTCCCAGGCTTCCCTGACCCACAGAGTGAGCTTCTGCACATGGGAATTTACAGAGCATGAAGGTGGCCTGTGTGCAAGTGCCCATCCCATGGCTCATGCCACCATGCGCCCACAGGCAGTTCTTTTCAGGAGTCACCGGAGTCATGGAGGCTGGAGGCGACAGGAGCTATTGCAGCTGATCAGCTGGAAAATGGGAGGAGGAGGGCGCAGACACAGGCATATTTGATCAGGGCAGAGGGATATGGTTATGGGCAAAGGGATGCGTGACAGAAGGGTGAAGAGAAGTAACTCGGGGTTAGGGGATGCAGGTGTGTCTGTGTGTGTCTGTGTCTGTGTGTGTCTGTGTGTGTGAAAGCGAGAACTGCCCGCAGCCATCACCACCCAAGCAAAAGCCACAGTCACCACTGCCATCGCACCAGAACAAGAAGAGTCTGACCATCCTCCTCATGGGACTGTTTGCTTCAGCTTTCTAGTGAAAAGAAGAAAGTGAATTTAAAAGGAAAAAAAAAAAAACACTATTTCATGTGAACAAAATCGGAATATTCTTACTAAAAAATTGGAATATTAGTAAACGGTGTTAGTGCAGAAGTTAAATGGATGTTTAATGGGTCACCTACAAATTGCAGGTTGACAAACTTGTAAAATACCTACTTTTTAAATCAACACATTTTAAAATGCTTTAAAAACCAGTTTTGGCTGATGAAATAATTATAAAATGTCCACTGACTGTGAAATTTGGAACAGAACTTCTGTTTAGAAAGCCTGAAGATTTCTCAAGCCAGAATCTGCATCCTCATCATGCCTGTCTTCAACAGGCAAATTTCTGACACATTAGTATCATTCCTTCCTTTTAGCTGGGAAAAATTCCCTAACAATGAGTTCCACAAGTTATTTCCCACTATATACATAAAATCATATTTATTTGTTTTATATGTAATAATTCCACTGGATGCTCGCTATTTCTTGTCATGAAAGCAAAGAAATAGTCATTCCCAAACTGTCTTCTCTGTGTGTCACTGAGTTCACAGCATTTACCTCCTCAGTCATTTTTTCCAAGCTGAAATCTCTATGTCTGAAAGCTGACTTTGATCACTTCTATCACCCTATTCTACGCATACGTATTCTTTACACTTAGTATATCATCACCTAGTTTGTTTATAGTATAAGAATGCTCTCAATTAGTTTCTCAAATTCCTGTTTAATAACATTGAATTTTTGTTTTAAAACATCTTGTTTCCTAATATTCTATTCACTTTTTATTTCCGTAAATGTATTCAGAGACCAATCCCTAATAAATGCAAAACATTTTCCCTGAATGGCAACTGCTAATTTAGAACCCATAGTTGTATACAAAAAATCACATGCATTTCCCCTGTGGATGTAATTTTGCATTAATCACTTTTAATTCATAAGAAGAAGATGTACCATAAAAAGAAGTGTGGAACTAGCAAAAAATATGTAATATTTTTAGAGAATTTAGGGTACAATCGAACATACAACCATAGAAAACTTTCATCTCACTCGTATATCAGCAAATATCTAACAAATCAGGACCTAATTGTTTGCATCTAATTGCACCATTTCCTGCAATTTTCATGCATGATTCTAGCAAAACAGCTTGAAATTTAAAAATAAAAAATTGAGACAAACAGGCAATCTTTGGAAGTATCTCCTGCATAGTCAGTATCTCCCTTACCTTGTGTAAGGTGATTTCTACAGCCTCTTTTTTTTTATTATTATTTCTGAGGAAAAAAACTAAGCACTGCAGCTCCTTACACAGAGATCCCTGACAGGCAGAGCAGGCTGCAGCTCTTTTCCTGCAGTCACGGTCCCTGGGAGCTAGAGAGCAGGAGGCTGCCTCAGAGCTCACTCCAAGGCACAGAGTCTTCCTACGAGCGGCCCCCCAGGTCTGGCAAATCCCAGAAGACCAAAGGACATCAGAGGATCTAGCACTCTTGGGGAGTGAGTGCTTGCAATGTCGGAAATGCTGCAGCCCTCCCTGAGGAACTGTGTTTTAAACACTCGGAGGGTGAAAAACCAACTGTTTCCTCTGCAAGCTCTGAAAGGACAGATGCTTAAACTGCCAAAGGACACTTAGGCAGACAAAAAAGGGGCTCTGGGTGGCCAGAAACAGAAGGTGATTCCTTGAATAAAGGAAAACTTGTTTGTTCATTTTTACCGGGACAACAGGATGGTTCTTCATTCAGAAATGCTGCAAAGTTCTATGAGCTGGCAGAGTCGAAGGGCCAGTCCCAGCACACTGCAACAACCCTCCCTTGCTCCAACTCTGGTATCCTCATACCCCATGATGACCCCCATGATCCTGCTCAATAAATTCACAGAAAAACAGCTGCCTTCTTTTCTTCCCAAATTAGTTTTCTGCTGGCTTAGCAGAGGATCAGAAACATGCCAGAGCCAACACAAGAGAAGCAGCAGAAAGACACAGTGCAGAGCAAAAAGAAGGCATGGGGACCAACCCTTTTGGTGACAGAGAACCAAGCGATGAGCTTTACCACCTCCAGGACACAGTTTTGCAGGGTTTAATCTGACCAAAGCTGAGGCTGCTTCAGTCCCACCTTTCACTGCAGGCTTTCCTTTCCCAGCACTGTCCTCTACACCTCCATGGTCATACACCTTTAACTGATCCAGGCAGCTGAACTAGCTGAAGTGCAATCACCTCTCCATCACCAGTTTTTAGCCAGCTGAGTTCCCTGAACTGACTCACCATGCAAAGTCAGGCTCCAGGCACAGGAGAAGGCAGAAACATGCCGGAAAGGGCAGAAGAGTGGGAGCAGCAGCCATGGCTGAGGTCAGCTCCAGCCCCTGTGCAACCACACACACACATAAGGAATCCTCAGGTCATTTAGTAGTTTATTATCTTTCTTTCCGCTCAATACATAAGACCCTTGCACATACTCTAAAAGCACGGCATCCTAGAAGCCACCTGTGGAATACAGACTAAGCAAGGGTGAAATTACATTCCCACTGCTGCACAGATCTCGAGGTTCAGATGCAGTGCCAGGTACCTGAAGGCATCTGAAGAAATGGATCCCAGACTGAAAGGATGCCTGGAATATGCCAGGATCCTATGCCAGGATAATGTGAAGTTTCTCACACTGTATGGCAAAATTTGCTGACTAGTATGGGAGGCATAAGAAACATGTATTTTTCCAGTTTTTGTGGTAATTAGCCATTTTTCCAGATGCCCAGTATCCTCTCCAAAAAAAGGGGATAAAATAGAAGGAAGTAACTTACCAGCAATTAAGAAAGTATTTTTGAAATGTGCTGTCCATATGCACTTCAGCTCATAAACTTTTCTGACGCACTACCTACAGCATGCAAATGTGCTCCCCTTCCCCTCTCCCTCCCATGACCCACCCAGGGCCATACTGGCTGTGTGTGGTAAATGTCCCTTCATCTCAGCCACACAATCCCAACAGGCTATGCAAAGCCTGAGGGACAGAATGGAGAAGCCATGCACTTGGGCCAACACATGTTGAAGAGCTTCAGCTACGAGTAACTTATTTTTCCCTTGAGTTTTCCTTCACAGCACATGTGCACGGGAGGAAACTCTAAGCAATGCTTATGCCACCACAAGCTGTCCAAAGCTGGTCTGTGTGGCTTCGAGGTGAGAGGGAGTTGAGGAACATCCTGCAGATTTGGAGTTTTCACATTAGCCCACCAAACTCATGCTGTAGCACCAGCACAGAGCTTGCAAATGGGCTCTAGGTTCAAGCACTGAGACAGCACCTGCAGCATCCCTTGCTGAATGGGCACCAGGTCTCCACACTACACATAACACTCCAACACCAATAGCCAGGGGCAGCATCTGAGTCAGGTTTTAGCAAACCCAACTTCAGAAGAGGTTTTGTACCAGCAACTATAGCCTGCGCAAACAGGTAGCCCAAACCTCCAAAAAGGAGCTGCTTGAGCCTGTTTTCTTGAGACCAATGGTTCTTACTGTCCCATTCCTCAGATTCAACTGGTCCTTGGCATGTGCGAGGCAATTGAAAGGACAGGCCAAATAGATTGCCTGGCAGACAATCCAAAAGCAAAAGGAGAAGCAGATCTACTACATAGAGTGAGCATGAGACATCTTGGTACCTGCCCAGGGACCAGCCATGTGCCTACGGCAGGAGAGAAACACATCTCCAGATAACAAAGCACAACTCTCAGCACAGCTGGGGAAGAAAAACAAACTCAGCAAGGCACATACAGAGAAACACCATTTAAGGGAGAGAAAAGTCTTTCAGGCTGAAAATGTTACACCTCTTGATCACTAAATGTCAAAAAGTCTCTGGCACAGCCCCACCTCCTGGCACCACAGAGTCTGACATACACTAAACTGGTTTTCTGTTTCTAACAGACCTCAGGCTGGACAATACAATATCCAAACAGGGTGGACTCCAGGACTGACCATGCAGAACAGGGGCTGCACCAGACAGCAGCCACCTGGTGTACACTATAGATGGGGGTGTTAACAGATAAGTTAGATGACCTTCTAATATTTAGCAGAGTTCAGGGACTGCATGCCCTATGGCTCACCTAAACCATTCATCATAGGCAATCGCTTTTACAAGTTGCTCTGTCAGGTACAGACTAATGTGCCATCGGGTGATGAAACTTCTGTGCCAGCTTTATATGCAGAGCTGAAACAAGTTGCCACACGCATCCTCTTCGTGGGCATCACAAGCTGCCACCACAGATCACTCACCACTTTGCTACCTTTACTGCCCAAACATGACTGGTCTGGACTCGGGTGAGGCTGTTCGGAGTTATAAAGGAAAGAAGCCGTACACACCTGGTATTACACAATACTTCCAGGTCTGTGCTTCCAGGAAGAATTTGTACAAGAAAAGAATAACCCTGAAGCCTAAAGGAAATACCTTATTTCAGGAAAATGAAGTACATTTTAGATATAAGTCAAAATCAACTACTATAACCCTCACAGACCAGCCATGCTCTCCATGGAAGAAAGGAGAGGAAAAAGATGGACTGGTGAACCCAAAGGGTTTGCAGCACTGTGGGTCACAGGCTTGGAGTCTGTG
The DNA here is from genome assembly GCF_000699245.1 of Pterocles gutturalis. Classification (NCBI taxonomy): domain Eukaryota; kingdom Metazoa; phylum Chordata; class Aves; order Pterocliformes; family Pteroclidae; genus Pterocles; species Pterocles gutturalis. Next base: position 1,936 of record NW_010131910.1, on the reverse strand, counting down.
TGCACCCACAGGGTGAACAGGCAAAAAGACAAACACTTGAAGCAGAAAACAACTGAGCTATCACTTTTCATGTCACCAAAAATCACTAAGGTGATGCATAAGATTTAGAAATTCACTGATTTATCTTAATTATTTTCTCACTTTTTTAACTAGTTGATCCCCCCAGTTTCTTCCCCACTCCTGTGCCACTAAAGATTAGACAAGAAATTTCAGAAAATAGATGTTGGACATACAAAAGCCCACAGACATGGAAAACAACCCAAATCACCACAGACAACTTGGGGAGGAGGAAGGGTACCTAGCAGGATACTTGCTGGCTTCCCCCATGCTCAGGTGCTGATTGTCATCTTTTTTTCTGCACTGTCTACTCAGGCTGTAGGTTCTTTGCAGCAGAAGCATCTGCTTGCACGTTTCTGCATGCCCTGATCCCAAGCACGTCCCAGGCGAGCCACAAATGAGGGAACAAAAACCAGACCGGTGCTCCAAAAGGAGAAGATGGCTGCTCAGATCCAGTACAGCGGGGCAGAGAGTTGCAGTGGCATCAGGATTTCATTTTGGAGAACTAGATCCCTCTAGTGAAGCGCTCAGTGCAGCCTCAGCACAAAAAGATGTGAGCTACTAGCAACTCTAGCCCTGCAGTTTGCATATAGATCTTAAGAACAAATACAAAAGCTTTGCTTCCAGGCAGGAAATCCCTTTTACCACACCTTTCTGATTTACATCGATGCTTGATACACACCACATGTGTCCCCTCCTTCCCTCACCCACATTCACAATGGTTCTGTTCCATATTTAAGTGATGAAAAGTTAAGACCTGTGGTTACAACTTCTATGAGAACCTTCATTTTGAAGGGCTGCTACATTTCAGTTTTATTGCCACTAGAAAAACTGAAAAAAAAACCCAAAAGCTTTCAGTCCTTCCCTAACATGAAAGCTGTTGTGAAGACACTTAATAAGTGAAAGTTTTCTCCTGCAAGTTGTTGAAATATTGAAAGCAGGAAAATTTATTTCTACAAATGTTTTGTATGAGTCCCATCTACAGTTTTATGCACTACACTTAATTTCTTCTGTTCAAGGTAGCTGTGGCAAGTTTCATCAGCATTTTCTCCTGAAGTGCATCTCAGTAAGCAGAGCTTACAACAAACCCTCTGCCTGAGATTTGTTACGAGGAGAAGAAAAACAAGGAATAACATCAGTATTGTACTAGCTAAGAGACCAAGCAAAAGACGGAGCACACCAACCTACCCACCTGCCTACATGTGGGAATAAAGGGACACTCATCTCAGTAAGATCAGACGTTACATGGGGAAACAGCAGGAGCAAGAGCGATCAGAGAACTGGCAAATGCATCTGCTTTTTCCATTCAGCACTGTGCTACTGACTAGATCTCTGCATAACTTCCTCTGTTCCACAGACCTGCCCACTGGGATCTGTCTGGCATTAATTGGCCTTCAAAATTACTTATGGAAATATCTTCAGCTAATTGTTGGAAGTCATTGAAGAAGAAAAAAAAGGTGTGTTTTTTTTTTTAAACAAGCAAGAGAGAAAAATCAGTAAGTTCTTGCATGCGGACATGGTATTCTGCTTCTTAAAATAAACGCCTTACGAAGGAGACTTGGCCCTGACTTTTCTACGAAGTTTCTTTACGTGAATTAAGGGCTGCAAAAGGTGAAAGCCTTTTGTCTATCCGAGGGCCGCCGGGGAGTAGGCCAGGGTGGCAGAGAAGAGGGGAGCACCGGAAAGCTGTCGGCCAGGAGGTGATTTCGGGAAGCCCTACGGTGGCAGCGCGGCCCGGGGGGGGAACAGCCCCGACTGGGTACCTACAAGCAGAGGGCGGCGGCGATTCAACGGCCCAGCCGCGACCGAGCCCGACCGGGAGCCCCAGGGTTGCACCGAGTGGAGAAACCCGGAGCGACGCCGGGGTCCTCCGCAGTGT
>NW_010131909.1:0-843 GCF_000699245.1 Pterocles gutturalis | reverse complement strand
TTTTCGAAGCCAAGTGGCTTAACCGCACCCCAGCCGCTCGGAGAAATGATTTTTCCGGCCGATTCGATGCCGTAAAGACAGGTTGCAGCCCCCCGTGTCTTTCCCTTTTGTGGGTTTTTATTCTTTTTATAATATTTTGGAGGTTTGTTTGTATTTTCTTTGTGTTTTTCTCTGAAAAATAATAATTTCAAGATGAAAGAAACACTCTTTAAACATTTCTTTTTATTTAATGTTTAATAGCAGCTCAGATTAGGTTCTAATTAATATCAAGCCGCTCCTAGGAGGCAGTCGACCTTTTACGAGGACGTACAGGTGATCCCATCGCCTCGGATTTTTCCCAAATCTGGTTTATGGTCCGATCTAGGAGCAAGGGCACATTTTCCATTAATTTTTTGCAGCCTAAATTTTTTTTTTTTTATTTTTTCCTTGACTGGCAGTAGAACTGACATCGCGTTTCTTCAGGTTTTTTTTTTTTTTTGGATCGTATGGAAGCGAGTTCAAAATCCGGCTGTTCCTACCACCTTTTTTTTTTTTGTTGTTTCAGCTCCTAACCAACAATAAATTTAAGAATTTTCTTCTTTGAAAACCCAGGGAGGGGAAATTTCTTGAAGCAGCGAGGCGCTGACCAGCAGGTGGTGTCTGCTCACCGCCTTTGGGAAGGAGCACTTCAGTTCCCCGGCACAGACGGGAAATTTTTATTTTTATTTTTTAGGGAATTGTATCCTTCAGGTTAGGATGGCTGAGAAGGGGTGACCGGGGGTGGTAAAGCAGGACGCACGCCGAGCATCTCTTTTTCCTCCCCTCTCCTCACCTCTTTTTTTTCCCCCCTCGTCTCGTTCTTTT
>NW_010131908.1:0-582 GCF_000699245.1 Pterocles gutturalis | reverse complement strand
TGGATGGGTGGGCACGGAGCACCGGCACACAGCAGCGCCAGGGAAGGTGAACCGGGTTGTTACGTAGATGAGGATAAATGGTGACACTGAAGGTGCCGTGTTCAGAATAGATCCTGGGGCTGTGTTACCCTCATACGGTGTGGGAGCAGAGACCCCGGTGCTGCAGCAGCGCCTCGTGCCCTGTTATTGCTCTGGGCTGTCTGCACGCACACATGTGCACATGGCCCCCCCCGGTGGCGCTCCCCGCCACTTCCCAGCGAGGTCTGGACTGGGGCTGGCTTCGTGAGAGGCCAGATGATAGCGACTGTTCGTTAGTTAATGATGCTTTAAGATACACAGAGCTCCTGGCCCCCCCACCATGCAGGGCAGTGGAGCTGGGGTCAGTCCTCCCAGGGCTCCCTGGAGGAGGTGAGGATGGGGATGGAGAGGAGATGGGGAGGACTGGGATGGGGATGAGCAGGATCATCCGTGGCCGGGGCAGCCTCTGCTCGGCCACTGAGAGTGTTCGGTGCTGGCTCTGCTGGGATGTGGATGGAGGGATGGATGGGGACTGACAGTAGCCCCAAGCAGCTGCATCCCCGC
>NW_010131907.1:0-999 GCF_000699245.1 Pterocles gutturalis | reverse complement strand
GGGAGGGAGAGAAAAGGATGAAGACGCTTAAATGCCTTCTGCCAAAAGTAAAGAGCAAATCGCAGTTGCAATGGCTCTGCTAAAACTTGATCATGCGGGATTTCAAGCGATAAAGAGCTGCTGGGCTTGTGCGTACTGCGGTGGGAACAAGTTGCAGGATGAAATCCAGGCATTGAGGGACCTATTTTCCACTTCGTTGTTTGCAAAGGAATCTACTGAAATGACTTTGAGGATCTTAAAGCTGGAACTATGTGGAGAGGGAATGCAGTAAGTATCGCCTCTCTGCCGAGCACCAGCACGCGTCGAGCAGTTGGGAGCGGGCTGGGAGGCGGCGGGCGCCGCGCAGGGATGTCCGCGCCCCGGTTGCTCGGCTCCTAGTTTCCAGTCGGCACCGAGGACCAGTCAGGGAACGCCGGTTGCCTCTGCCTGGCGCGCCAGCGTCCTACATTTAACTGGGGTTGCTTAAGGAAGTGTCTTTATACATATTTACTGGAAATAGTGAATGAAAAATCAAGCAATCCGAGCTTTTCCTGGAGGGATCTGCTAGAGCGTGTCTCCCTGGGTTTGTTTATGATAAATTGAGGATGAATCTATTCCGTTTCCAAGATCAAAAAGAGCTTTATCCCACACCGATGTAGCTGTTTTTCCAGATAATGCTTGTTTTGTACCTGTCACGAGAACTCCTGCCCTTTATCATGCGAATTAGTTTGCTTGGAGCCGCTCTCTCCAGGTTGGCTGTCTCTTCCCTCCGAGCTCGAACCGGTGCGTTTCTCTTGGAAGCAGACGGGCAGCGGGGAGCCCAGGACTCTCCTGACCTGGATAGCAGGAGGGACATTTCCCGGATGGCTGCGGGCTGGCGGCCGCTGCTGTTCGGAACGAGCTGAAATTGATTTCTAACTGGAAGGGGGAGGGAAAACTTTTGAACCTAGTCACTTTATTTCGGTTCACATGCCACGTGAGACTTAAATGTTTTTTTTTTTTTCCGCTGTCAAATCTGCA
>NW_010131906.1:81890-120004 GCF_000699245.1 Pterocles gutturalis | reverse complement strand
AACCCAAACCATTCAGTGATTCTACTAAATAGTGCAATTCTGGACCATAAGGATATACACTTCCCCAGACTTTAATGTCTACTTGTCTTTGCAAGTTTGAATTCAGTCTAGCTGGTGTCACAACAAAGTAACAGAAGAATGGTAACTCAGAAAAGCTCCCATTCCAGAAACTGGTTTACATAATACAGATGGCAGAAAATCATCATCCACAGTAAATACGGCCCTATTCTCCTTTGTCTGCAGCAGCTGTCACTGGGAACGGTCTCGAAGGATAACTATGCTATCATTATTATGATGCAATAGAATGTGAATCTCTCTGGCTAGCACTTTCACATTTCTTGCAAGGATTTTTTGGACAGAAGTATGCGTAGCGTAGTGTAGCATAGATGCTGGGTAGCATACATGCATTTAAGCAGAAACTTCCAATTAGTGTCATATATTATGTGTATCCACAATAAGCCTCAGTGAATCTGGTATTTCCGGGATGCAGTGGGCTGACTGAATGCACTCACACTAGCAGCCCAACTCTTTACTTTTTACCCCACATTGTTACACAGCTTACAAGCATGTGTAGCAGTAACTCTGGTCAGGCTTCCACATGTGCAGAAATCATATGAAAATTTATGGTGTCCTCAGAATCAGTACAGGGAAAAAATTTCCAGGAAGAAAAAGAAAATGAGTCAGGGAACATGCAGGCCTACCAGTGGCACTGAGTAGTGCAGAGGAACATTTGGTTGTGAAAGAAGACATTTGGTCTTTTTTTATAATGGACAAATAAAATTTTTATTCCTGAATTCCTATTTTTTACATGTAGCCAGATTTTTGGATGTGTGCCCTTCTTTCTGCTCCCATATCTCCTATGCTATCAGAAGTCTAGAGATGTTAACTCATAAAAGCAGAAATACCTAACTGGTAACAGAAACTAGGTCTCTTGGTGTACTCGGTTTAATGCATTACTATTACGAGATGTATAGTAAAAGGACTATATGCCAGCAATTTAGGCTCAAATATTACAGGTATGAAGCACATCCACTTAAAGGAAATCAGAGCCTCAGTTCTGAGCATTTTAATCCACATACATGTTTCATACATGCATATAGCAAGGCCTGCATTCTATAACATTAAGATTCTTTAAATCAAAATAAATCTTAATCCCAAATTTATTTTCCAGTCTATATATGATTAGATCTTAAGATAATTAAAATCCTGTAAAGCGTTCTTTTGTTGTAAAATGAGATCCTTAATTACGGCTATGGACATTTATTAAGCTTCCTAAAAATCCAAAACATCCTCTTTAATGCACCATAAGAATAAAACATTCTAGAAGAACAGCAAGTTTCCTAGCTTTCTTGGAGCAAGCTTTATTAATTCCACAAGCACTGGAAGAACCATCACCTTTATTCAACTCAAAGTTGTATTTTTATCTATAACTTCTAATTAAAATAAAAATAAATAATTAATTCAGTTTCAGAAAGGCCTCAACTCTTTCTCAGTAACACTACACATAGTAAAACTAAGCGGAAGCAGAAGAATTTCTGTAACATCTTTGTCATTAATGAAAATAATCTGAAGTATTAAGATTATAGTGGGGGCAGATTTATTAATGATACTTTATGCACACTAATTTATTATTCCCTAACAGTTAAAATCTGGAAACTTTTAAAAGAAAAACATGTTTTGTTCAAAACTTTTATTTCATTAAAAAAAAATTCATTCTGCTTGTCCTTATTACATAGAAAATTCTTGTGACTCAGTCTTGACAGTCCTTATTAGTACAGCACACATTTGTTCCTGTTTTCTTTTGATGTAATCTTACTAAGAGGAGCAGGAACTGTATTTAACAGCTATCTAAGGGCATGTTTTATACGCATACAGCACAGAATTTATGCCTGAATATATCTGAATCTCGTCCATAACACTCTGATCTGGCTGGAAGAACAAAGCATTTCATTGTGTGTTCAATCAGGGTTTCAGCAATCTTATTCACACATTCCTTCCTTTCTTAATCAACAGAAACTGGCTGAATTTAAGATTCATGATTGGGGTGGGGGGGAAGACAATGCCAAAGCCTATACTTTTGAAATCACCATTTTCTTCAGAGCAAATAATAATCTCTCTTCTGTTAAGAATCTCTTAATGCAACACTTGTCATGCTATTTTGCACCATGCCCTTTTCTAATGAACTTTGGTCTATTCACTTTTTGCACCCTATTAGGTGACACAGTGTTATGCTTGTGCCTCTATTGCTTCCACTTCCAACAGTTGAAGTCTCCAGGGATCACAGGGCACTTTAGGAACCACTGTCTTGTGCAAAGGTTAAAGGTCAGAAGAGACAATCTGAAAAACAGCAGTTTTCAACTGACAGAAAATTGCATATGTTCTGTTCATTCTTTTGAATTGTGTTTTTACTTACGCACATTCTAAACAGAAATTAGGGCTGTGAAATAAAATCAAAGCGCGCAAAGTTGTGATTCCTGATGCTCCAGTTTGTAATCCCATCTAAAGCCAAGTCTGTTCGTTTATCATGTAACTTCTTAATTAGGTTGAATATAATTAGTTGTATCTTTAAAAATCCTGCATTCCTGAGGGGTGTGGATTAGGAATGCACAAAATGGCTGTTCTTATAAGCCACACTGTTATATGAATATATCCTTTCATTTTGACGTATTTCTTGGCAATAGAGCTCAATGAGGATGTTTAAAATGTTTTATAAATTATTTAAAGTCACTTCTACTAAGAAATGGAAGAACACCCACCTGAAGTTATGCAATCAAACTTTGTTCTTAGCTGCATCTATGTAACCTCATACAGAATTTACCCATTCCTTATGAAGTTACTACAAACAGTATTTGTTGACACAATAAGGTCTGTGACTATACAAGTCTTGGTAAGTTACAACATGTACTGTTAGTACACTACATCTTTTAAGCATACTAATATTTGTTTGTTTAAAACACTGTTATTTGGTTAATAAAACATTCAAGATTGATATACAATGACGTTGAAACCAATGCTTTTAATTTTTATTTTCAGGTCTGAAGTAGAGAGTACAAGCTTGTGTATGCTTTCTTATCAGTATTACATGTCTGAAAGCTGTCAGCTGTTCACATGCCATATTAATAAATATGCCCAAATCATAAAGCTTTAACTGTATTTGCACATTCCTTTTATTACTAGACCATTTTATTCCTGTTGGCACAGATAATCCATGCAAGGTAGTTACTCACACCTCGTAAACACTATGTTCTGTTTCTGAAATAACTAGGAACTTACGAAAAAATAGGTATCTAAAAGGAAGGGCACTTGTGGCATTAAGTCAACATGTCAATATATTATAAAACCTAGACTTCTAATGTGATCACTGCAGGCAAGAAATCACTCAGTTTCAAATTCTGGTGTTTATAAATACTAAACAAATTAATATCTGCTACCAGGAGATGAGTATTGCAAATAAACATTAGCGTGCCTAGCATTAGACACTAATGAGTGTGTTCAGTGCTGTGAACATTCACATTATTAAACATAAATACAAATAATCTTTAACAAAACGTTTTATTTCACCCAAAGTACCGACCACTGAAGGACCAAAGTAAAATATTTTTCCTTGTTTTGAATTGATTTTAGAAATGTATAACGTGTAAGTCCAATATAGTAAAAACTAACTTCTAAAAAAGAAGTTGTAAGAGTGGGTTTTTTCCAGATAATAAAAGCTATTTTCATTGGGAACATTTAATTTACCTTATTCTGCAAGAAGAAAAAAACAAACCCAAAAACAAACCCAAAAAAACCAGGAAAAGAGAAAAAGTGTTAAGATCATTTTGAAGCCTTTGACTGAAAAGTTATTGAACACATTTTAATTAGATAAAAGACTGATTTTTTTTTTTTGATCATTCAGAGGTACAGTATTTTTATTATGTAAAATCCCACCTTAATTAGAATGAAAAGAAATATTTAGAGGAACTTAGGACTTGTCCCAGGCATCTATTACAAGACGTAAAACATAAACAAGTACACATTATTCATCTTGCATATTTTTGTACAGCATTTCTGTTCAGTGATAGTTGAAGGGCCCTATTGTGAATTTTTTATATATATATCCAAGCATCTTTCCCCCCCTCCATATCACAAAGGTGACATGTGGCAGAGGAGTATCAGCAGTTATGTGGTATTCTACCCCTGTGAAAGTTAAAATACTACATTATTATTCACAAATTTCTGATTCAGATATGTGCAAAAATTCTATCTTAATACAGATATTAAGGGCAGGTAAGTGGATTCCCTATTTTTGGACCACATTATGAAGCAGCACAAGTCAAAACAGGAAATCTATTACATGATAATCCTCAGGGTATCTCTGTTCTTCGTTCAGAGATATCACTGTACCTCATATAGTGATATGTAAACTAGCTTTAATCTCACTTGCTCAGACACCAGCTGGAGTCAGGGCATGTGTTACAGTGCATGTTATCTGTCCAAGGAAATTTTCAGGACTCCCTCAAGCTAGTATGGCTCCCACTGAAATCTGTGCTGCCACATTTTTGCCGTTGCCACTCCGCAAGCTAGCTCAGCTATGCTTACATACATTGCATTCACCTTTCTGCAGTACTGACTTCAAATTTACTAGATTGGATCCTGTATCCCCCCTGCTCACCCCTTTATACATATTCCTACTACCTCTCTGGACTATTGTGAGCTCCTTGTACCCTAATTTCTTGCTTCAAGGCCTTTCCCTGACTGTAGTGAGTCATCCCGTTCCCCCCCTCCGCCCCACCCTAACTAACACGTCAACTTAGTGAGACTGGCCTTACTTAGTTATTCCCCTGCTTCAACCCCAGCTTCAGTAAGGGCTTCCCATCTCCTCGATGACTCATCTTTTCACCCTCAACCAGAGGCCCCCAGAGCCCTTGCAATCTGGCTGCCGCAGGTGCTCTCTCTTCTCCAATCCAAGCTTCCCCTCCCCTGCCCACACCACGACCCCTGTCTCCCACAGCCCTGTCCACCCCAGCAACTCGCAGGCTGGCAATCTGGGCTCCCCTGTGAAGGTGAAGAAGAGACAGCCCCAGCCATGCTGCCTACCACCAGCTCCCCAAAGACTATAGTCCTGCCTAAACTGCAGCCCTCCATCTCTGGCCATCTCCTAAAATGCTTCATTCTTCACACTGCCAGTGAAGGAGGAGCTTTTAGGGACATGGAGGGGGAAGGTGGTGAAGGAGACACATACATACACACACACAGATTAGAGGCGAAAGACCTCACAAAATTATCCTGAGGCAGCACAAGCCATAGCGTTTCTGTGTCCTTCCAAGGAGTCTGACTCCCTGTTTTGATGTTGACAGTAAGAGATGAGTCCCAGTCAGTGGGTAACACAGAAATCTGCCTAAAGAATATCTTCAATGCACTCTTATATATAATATGCTGATACAAATTCTCTTAAATAACAGAGAATAATAAACACAATTTTGTTGAATGACATTAAAAAATTAAAAGGAAATTTAGAATTGTGTCACTGGTAGGAAGAGGTATTTCATGAGGTCAAATATGAGTGAAAAAATATTTCACTTCCATGGTTACAATTTATTCCTCTTGAGAATATTATGAGCCAGATCTTTGGATTTTGTAATCAATGGAACTATATTCACACCAGCCCAGCACCAACTGAAAACAGAAAATTTGTTTGCTATAGAAAACAAAGGCTTTATGTATAATGTACTACTGTTTTAGAATAATTCATGCATACAAAAATCTGACCCTGTAACATTCAGATCACTGCTAATATCAGTGAGAACTAAGATACCTACTGAATAAATACAGGTCATACATGTCAAAACTGCCACAGGCAGTTCAGGTTGTTATTTTTGTCCAAGATGCGGACTGCCTGCAGCTAACATAACTCTCATATTAGAACTCCAAACTTTTATTCCTCCCCCAAGCTTTGAATAGCTTTTCATCCCTGAAAAGACCCACCAGTTTTCTTAAAACGGCATTGCCCACAGGAAGGAAAAAGGCAGACAATGCTATGTCATTCCTTGTTACTCAAAACACAAGGTAAAACAGGGTGCAGGTAGCACCAGAATGTGGCCCACAGAATGCATCCTCAGCCTCAGAAATACTAATTCAAAACTCAGTACTGCAAGCTGTCAACACACACATCATAATTCTCACTTAAACAAATTAATAAAACTTGAATAGTGATCAGACTTTCAATTTTAACTCTATTTTCTATCAGACAGATGTGCTATCTCCAATAAGTGTCATTGGTATTTAAAATTTAAAATTACAAAGTATTATTAGTACTACAAGTATTGCTCTTTTGCAAAAAAAAAAAGTTTTATAAATAACTGTTTGAACAACTTGAAAGTTGTTCTTGAAATATTAGAAAAGATCACTGGATGATTATCCTAGCTGTCAGAGTTTGCTGTTTGACAATGGCAAATACTACTACAATTCAGGATGTGTTGCATTTAAACTAAGAAAAGTAATAAAGCCTGTGGTGTTATGCTGCCTTATGAATTTTTAATCAGTTAATTTACTACGGGAAAAAAAAAAGATGCCCTTTTCCTAAATATGTGGGATAGAGTAGGGAACTCTTGCAAGCTATCTCCCGCTTCCTAGCTGTGCTAGATGGACGTGTATCTTCAGTGTTCATCAATGTGAAGGTCCAGATGTAGATTCCTACCTCCCACTGATATCAATGGGAATTAGAAACCAAAGCAACTTTGAGTATTTTTTTTTCCACAAGAGGAAAGGAAAACTGGTTTTGAATGAAAAGCTGACCTTTCCAGGCAGCTCTATTCCATTCAATGTAAGAACAACTTGGAGAAAGCCAGTTGTCCTTTTCCATTACAACTTGAAAGTGAAATAATCTACTGTGCATGTGTAAGCCAAGTGCACTATCAAAGTTGACTCAACATGCTTTTCTCAATCTTTACTGGGTTATGGAAGGAGTTAATCCTGCTTCCACTTAATTTTCAAACTAAGTTACGGATTGTCTCCTAGGCTTCCCAGCTACATATGGATTTAAGGCAGACTTCTTATTTGGGAAGAATCTAAAATATTTGATGCTATGAGGTAGCACCACAATATAATGGAATAGCACTCACTTTTCATAGAGGAAACCCTAATCTGTTCATTTCCCTTTGAAAACTATGGCCTTTGGTTCTACAGATTATTGTACATGTGGCACTTACTTGTTCTTGTTATGAAAGAAAATTACTTATTACAAAAGGACTTTTCCAGTTGTTCTTAAACACTAGTATGTGGTCTAAGCAGTGAAAATGCTGTGAGTAGTTCATTTGAAACTGTGTTTGTGCATTACTTTTTATATTTCTAGTTTTAGTTAATTTCAATATTCCTCCCAACTGTTGCTCTAATAATGGACTAGTTCATTTGTTTTTGACTGTTCATTCAGAAGGTTTTTGTATGAACCTTGCAAAAGCATGTCCTGCATTTACGAAAGAGGTTAAAGTTACATTTCAGAAGCATCAACTTCCTAGCTTTTACAAAGAGAAATGCTAGCCATGGTTATCAACTTCATAATTACTCAGTTATCTGTCTTTCCCCAGCATTACTGACTACCAGCTCTTCTTTTAAACATTGATGGCATGGGCATGCTTCTTGCACAGTGGCTTATCCTTCTTGGAGTAGAATGGCTGACCTTCCAAATTCACATGGCATACCTAGAATAATAAATACAATCAGAAATCATTATAAGAAAAAAAAAGAGAGAAAGATGTGATTATCAATTTCAACTGTATTTCTCCTTCTGCCCATGCATCTCTTTGGCAGGACTGCATCCAATTTTCTGGATCAAAGTGCATACCTTAGTAGTTTTCCTACCCCTTGTTGAGGTTAGGCTCTGGTTTGCACCAGCTCTCCTCTCTGTACTTTCCTGCCACCACTACCCACTAAGTTCACTAGTTTCCATTAAAATGAAGTCTGGGTACATGATCCCCTGGGCAGCTTCGGCATGTCACAGCAGTGCTTGCGGAGACCATCAAAGGAGAGTGGCACACTCAAGCACATGCAGCTAGCTCGGACTTTAAGACCTACATTCTGATACTTGTAATGTACGATTTTACAAAAGCTCTGGTTAGGTGCCATGGTCCCAGGGATACCAACCTGCCATGGTACCATTAGATACTCATTCCTATTATTACTTTGTCTTGGTACCAGTACTTATGTCATCAAGGAGTCATTCAAACAGCCGGTATCATTGAAAACTACTTACTTGTTCTTACCAGGTTATTCTTCAACCCATAACATTCTCTGCCTGGCTGCGTAAATGCTGGTGTTGACATAACAAAGCATGTGAGAATGCACGGCCAAGGCAGGGCAGCCCAGGTTTAGATCTGCTTAAACTGCCTTGGAATTGTATAAATACCTACACAGGCCTAATGCAACACCACTTGCAAGGACAGAGTTGACTAGAACCACTTAAGGAAGTCAACACATCAGAATCTAGGAATAAGAATAAATATCATCCCTAATGCTTATGGCAGGCTTAAGACCAGCGAGTGGCAACATCAGCGATGTGCTACTGCAAGTCGTGTTTCTTTGCATTTGACTTAACCCACTGAAAGAAATAAATTTAGCTCCTAACAAAAAACACTGTGAGAACTGCATTAACAAAACTGTTACCTCCACAGAAAACTGGGTTGCTAACTTAAATACATAAGAATGTAGTTAAACGAATAAGCAAAAAAGAACATGAAATATTCAGAGAAAGTGTTCTTTTATAAGTGACTAATAGTTGTTAAGTTTGTGAAGGAAACTTGCTGTCTTCATATTCCTTTCTATGTTAGAATTTCAAAAAGACTTCAGTTTTCACAGGACAATTTTGGGTCACTCGCTTCTATATACCCTTGAAAGACCAGTAGCTAGGTTAGCTTTAGATATTTATAAACATTTCTATATTTTCTGCTCTTCAACCTAAATTTTAGAGTTCAACAAACATTAGAAATTGTCACTGTCACTTTTGCTGTGTCCAACATATTATTTTTAGCTAATTAGAGGTTCTAGATATCATTGCCTTAGGAAGGAGCACAGCTATATTAGAACCATATGAAACGTACTGTTTATCTTATGGATTTTACTACTTTGTGTGCAGAGTCTGGGAATATGGCCACACTATATAGCTGCATGCATACCACAGATTGATGAGTTTGACCAACTTCTGCACTAATTACTATTCATGCTCTCTAAACAGGCTCCTTTTTGCAAGTTTCAACAAGCATTCTGCATGGAAATACAAACTGCAGTGCTTTGTAAGTAAGATTATGGCTATACTGTTCAGTATGATGTTAATTTATTTTAAATCCTGCTTTATTTGGTGAACATGAATAACAGCAATAGTGCTATGTATTACTGTACGTACTTTATTAGAAAGCACTCACTTGTGATAGTCAACTTTAATAATTCTAGTAAACGTTTACAGAGGAGAAGAGAAATTACTCCTATCCTTCTCCATCTGCAAGTAAAAAAAGAAATTCTGCCCTTCTGCATCCCTAGGGACAGTCCTGCTTTCAGGTCTTCTGATGTTACTTCACAATTTATGAGGATAAGGAAGTCAGATAGTACTTGGTATAGAACTTACAGCACAAATGAAGCAGGTATCATGCCAAGTGTGTCCAAGAGCTTCAATGAATTTATCCCCAGCTTCAACAGGAAAATCACAGCCATGGCATTTTGTGCTGAACAAAGCAATATAATCTAAAATAAAACAAAAAGCCAGCTTATTACAAACTCTTAACGTAACCGTATTAAATCCGAAAGAAATAAAAAATTTCCAGAGGATGAATTTGTGGATGGTTTTTGCTCAGAGTTTCCTAACTACATTCACTGGCACACTCATGCTGAAATTTGCTTGCTTTCTTTCATTATTTAAATACGAAGTCAGTGCAAAACCCCATGTCTGCATGATAATTGCCATCACATAGAAAAGAAACAAGAATGAAATCTGAAGTTATGTTTCTCACATTGGTTTTAAATTGGCTTTAATGTATGTGGAAGCTATTCATAAGGAAAATACGGTCATACAAACCACAATCTAATGGCCAGTGACTGTTACCTTAAGGGTGGTATAGAAGCATAGTTTAAGTTTCCATTACTGGATTGATGTTCTCTCTGATTTAAGAGAGAATATTATGGAAACTCCATACTTGCTGGTTAATACATCATTACTTTCAATATTAAGTTCAATTTGGAAGGACTTGACATTAAAAAACATTAGCATAAATTCTAAAGGTATGGAATTTGTGAGAATCATTAGAGGTTATGGCAAAACCTCCAATTTTAAAGGGTAGGTGCCAAGTCAGTCATGCTTTATGGTTTTCATTCTTCACTAAGAGTTACCCTGATTTGTAAAATTTGACTTGTGCAACCATAGGGAAGGAATCTCCAGGGAGAAGTAGGCCAGAAGATCATTAAATGGACAAGGCAGTTTCAGGGTAAGGTAGGACTATCAGAGATCATAACTGAAGCACCTTAGTAGAGCGAATGTGGGCAGCAACCCACACATACTGTATAGAAGTGCTACTAGAACCCTAAAAAAGAATTTTTCACCCCATAACATGTAGATTTCTGGTGAGCAGAATCTACCAGGGAAGTGAGTGGGATGGAGAAGAAAGTGTAGGGACAGATGGATGGTAAGGACCATAATATATAAGGGAGAGAAATGAGGTAAGGCATTCTGGGACATAAAGGCATAAGACCACCACTCTGTCAGTCTATCATATAAAGTGGTGAAAAATACAGAGAGGGAAACACTTGTATATATGGAGAGTGGTAACAAAATCCATGCTGGATGGGTGACCGATTTTATTTTGTTCATCAGCTGCTTTATTCTTACATTGCTTCCATACAACATGACACACACAAATTCTGAGCAGAACTGTCCAGTTTGCCATACCTTTCTCACAATAAGGTTCCCCATCCTCCATGTGAAAGAGGCTATTCCCAAACGACTTCTTACAAGCAGCACAGACAAAGCAAGTTGTGTGCCAAGTCTGTCTTAGGGCATGCATCACTTCCTGTAAAACAAACAAACAAACAGAGATCTCCAGCAGAGTAGCATGCCCTGCAACTACCTACTGGAGAACAAACACAAGGCAGAGATGCTCTAAATTTTTCCCTTCTGTACCAGCCAATTCCCCTCCTCAAAAGAACGAATTATGACAGAAATTTGGCTCCTTTCGAAAGAGGAAATAGGACTGCAAACTTTCTAGAACAATGTATTTGGCAAAAAGAAACAACATAGTTCAGCCAGCTGTATGTATCAACATGCCCAGTCACTGTTGCTCGAGAGATTCTGCACAAAGATTCTGATTATTTTCTCATTTGTTTTGACATGGTTAGTATGAACTCTTCAGTGCAAGAGTATGTGCAAGAGTATGATTTGTTAAATAAATTTAAAAGAGTAATTTTCTCCAATAAATGCATGCATGGAATAAGTGATTTAAGTTTGATGTTTCAAAGGAACTTAGATTATGTAGTAATTCCTTAAAGCTTCTCACATGAACGCTTCACAAACCAATGTGAAAATCTAAAAAAAAAATTTTTTTAAAAAATAGGTTTTTAGATTTTATCTTACACAATTATTGAAAATGAGTCTGCATGCCTGTTTCTAGGCCATGTGTTCATCTCAAAAAAAAAAAAAACCCAAAAAAAACCCAAGCCCCAAATTCTGTGCAACCGATGTTTTCTTGAACCCAGTATCCAGACTGAATCTGTTTCTTTCTTCTATCCAGTATGGAGCAATCTCTATTGCTGGTTCATTCTTATCTTGTCATACAGAAGTCCTCCAAGTCCAAAGGCTGCTGTACTGAGCTCTGATGCCTGTTACTTGCTAGTTTGTCAATCTTACTTGTGCCCAAGACCATGTTCAACAGTGTATCTCTGTCAAACAGTCCCGATTTCAAAGGGCCAGCTGCGTAACTGTTGTAAATGAATTTAGCTTTGTTAACTTCAGCGAAACAGCATTGATTTACACCAGCTGAGAATCCAGATCCTATTTTATGTTGCTTCCAATTATACATGTAGACTCTGATTCTCTTTTAAAGATTATTTTTAATCTCCATTGACTATGACAGAAGAGATTGAAGTCCTCTTCCATGCTTTCAATCCAGTGAGTCGACAAAATAGTCTAATTTGTGTTTGTCATATATCTCATTAGAGAATCACCATTTGAGATTCATTAACTTCTGTTACTGTTTGCAAAACAGCTATCACTGATAAATAGGTTTGGATCCATTTATGAACCTCACTGAGCTAGGAAGCAAAAAACAGATTGAGAAATCTTATTAATATAAATAGAGACAGCTGGCATCTTTGCTATTTTCCTGATGGAAATACATTATGGGGAACTGATTTCTGCCAGCATTAATTAGGTAAGCTAAGTTAGTACTCTGCTGTAAAATTACTCCTACTGCCGCAGTAGCAAACAAGAGTTGGCTGGAGCCAGAGCTTCACCAGAGATGTCTGATGCTACCATCCCTAATTGGCAATTGCAGAGAAAAGCATCTAGTCTGTCAATGACAGCATTTAGACAGATGTCAAAAGGTGACAGCTAATCAGTGAAAAACTAGTGTGGTATTTCTTACTTCCTCATTTAAGAGAATCATGTCATATATTCACTGTAACCGCACGCATAAATACACGGCTAAAATTACCTTATGGTATTGCAACCTCATCACCATCTAAGGTATATGTAGAGCAAATTTAGTTGTACCTAAGCATGAATACTTAAAACAAAAGTGGCATCTATTTTTGCCTTTCTGGAATTCAGATCTTTGTATTTATTCTGTATTTTCCTAACTATAAGAACTCATCAGAATTCCTCTTGGCAGCTGTGTTGCTAGCTACCAGTGGGGTGCAGCAAGAACTATGGGCCTCTCCAAAGATCCCTGACTTTTCCATTGAAATTTAGACTAAGTCCTGTATAAGAGGAAAAAAAAAAAAAAACCAAACCAAAACAAACAACCCAGTTCAAGTCCCTTACTATAAATATAAAGAAAAGATAGATAAAAGTAACATAGTGTGTGTCGGATAGCAAAGAACTATCCAGAAAGTGTTACTTATTTTACACTCAGTGAGACGGTAATTGAATAACACATTCTGCCTGTGAGTTGAGTAAGGTACAGAAATATCCAAGATTTCAGATAGATAAAGATTATAAAAAAATGTTTCTCATTCTGAAATAATTAAGAGACTGGGAAATTATTATTAGAAAGGAGGAAATAATTAAATATCTACATTCATTGC
This sequence comes from Pterocles gutturalis, assembly GCF_000699245.1. Taxonomy (NCBI): domain Eukaryota; kingdom Metazoa; phylum Chordata; class Aves; order Pterocliformes; family Pteroclidae; genus Pterocles; species Pterocles gutturalis. The sequence goes on along the minus strand of NW_010131906.1, from coordinate 106,747 downwards.
TTACAGTCTAAACTATTTCACTATTTCAGTGAATCACGCAATTGGAGAAAGGGTTAAGCTTGTTCTCTTACCCCCATGATCTTAGTGTGGCATCTGGCACAGGTTGGTGCAAAGAACTGCTCATAACAGCGCTCACAGTACACACTGTTCTGCTCTTCCACAAAGCACATATCAGCTAAGGACGTCTTGCAGTAAGCACAATTGAATTCTTCTGGGTGCCAAGAGCGACCCATGGCTACCAGGAAAGGACCCCTGTAAACAATTGCAATTATCTTATTTGTATTGCAAAAGATTGAATGACCCTGATTACACGTACATGTATAAAAAGCATTCTACTTGAACCATGAAGGTGCATATTAAAATAAGATCCAGAAGCCTCAACAGAAGTGGTCTTTTTCAATATCATTATTCAAACACTTAGCCAACTAGTTAAAATATTTCATTATTGTTTAGTTATATACATTAAATTAACAGACAACTTTTGTCCAAATAATCAATTGTTTTAATATCTGCATAGCTATAAGTGGTCTTTGCAAACAACTGCAAAGACAACAGGAAAAGGCCAAGGGTTGTAACACCGAGGATAATGCTACTATTTGAAAGCATGAGAAAGCAGGCAAATTTCCAAACCTACACACCCACATCTCACTCTAGTTCCTAAAGTCTCCTGCCTTCGTTCTGTCTGAGACAGCACTGCATGAGGCCTGTTCTAGAAATGTCTGGTTATCAGATGACAACCTGCTGTTTAATTATATGGAAGACACATTAAATTTGCTTTGGTGATTTACTCTTGATTGTAAGTAGATATAGTGATTATTACTGGAGTCTTTCAATTTCAGAATATATAAAGGGCAATAATCAGCAGTTCCACATCACCAAACTAGCTCCTTTTAGTTGGGGAGACTATCATTAAACATGGATTACTTAAAGTTGGTTAGCAGTCCACTGGGTAACAATGGGCATTGGTCCAGCACAATGAATTGTGAGAGAAGGGACAGGCATGCTGTGAATCACTGGTAATAAAGTATAGGCATTATCTTTCTCCAGACACAAAAGCAACAATTACATTTGGCTGCTATTCCAAAATGATGTCTTGTTCCTTTTCTCTCCTTAATCCTCCCTCCCACCCCCCAACTCTCCCAATGAAGTTGTACATACCTCCTCTTTAAGGGCTACCTTAGGACCAGAGACTTGTTTAAAAAACAGTGACTTGCCACAGCATTCAAGAAACAACAATTGGCATGTATAACTTTACAGTGATAAAAAGTGAACCACACAACAGCAAACTGAGCTGTGGAAATGTTACACTAATGAAGCAGACAACAGACATCCCCTGCTGGGTAATTTAACAGAGTCTTAGGCTCTGGTACTGTATATTAACATACAATAACCAGTCTCTGATATTTTTTTTCTGCTTCATCCCTTTTCAAAACCTCATGACCTTACCGAATTATGCTGTTACAGTGTGCACAGAGAGGAGTTCGGTTGCTGGCTGGAAAACGCTCAGCCCTCTGAAATGCTCCCCGAGCTATTGCAGGAGCCAGGGAAGAAGCTGAAACTGGAGATGGGTAAGTAGAAGTTGAGGCAGGAGATGGTACTGGAGCACCCCTTGGGAGGATTTGCTTGGTGACAGTGGTGGTGGTTTTTCCGGGTGCAAATTTCTCGGAAAAGGAGTCATCTGTTACCCAGGGAGGGCGACTTGCAGGCTCAGTGTTGGCAGGGGTGTAGGAATGAACTGGTGCTGGTGCTGTTTTAAGAATCCCAAAAGAAAGCAAAAAGTATTTTAAAGTCTTTTCTTCTGATGGCAAAACAGCAAAACTTACCAAAGGGTACTCCATGACACACACAAAATAAAAGCTTCAGATGACACTTAATTATGGTCTGTCTCATTATTGGTCACTAATTCTGGACTGAAGCCAAGGATATGAGCACAATCACTGACTTTTAATCCACATGCATCTCAGAAGTCATTGGCTACTGGCTTTTACAGATTTTATGAGACCATTTTCAAGGGCATCTCATAATTTCTTCATCCATCTAGTAGGGATGGATATGACAATTATGTGATAATTTCAAAGACTGCCATATAACCTATTTAAGACAGATTAAAAATAGAAAGGCCAGATCATGTAATGAAGTTTTAGATGGAATTCCCCATAATTTCAATAAAAAGTTATGCTTAAATTTTGATCTCATTATATTAATTAAAATGCAGCATTTTCCACAGATATAACTGTTATCTATAATTTGTAGGTTTTACTCCCAGGTTTCTGAAGGAAAACAGGCTCACACAGGGAACACAGAGATAGAGAGCACTGGAAGCAATATTGAGGGAGCCAATTCAGCTCACATGACCAGCAAGACAAAGCCAACAGCACTTAGAGGAAGGCCAGACTTGCAGTTATGACTGATGTCAGTTCAGTTCTTGGCTCTGCCACAGACTTCCTGTATAACTTCGAGCAAAGCGTAGTATCTCTGCGCCTCAGTTCCCATGTATAAAACAGAAATATTGTACTTCCTTTCTTCCACCCTTTGACTATTAAATAAAACCTTCAGTGCAGACTGCCTCTGTTTGTGTGCACTAGGCTCTGATCTTGGGTGGAGCTTTATCACATAAAAATAAGCAGAAGCTAGAGCCTGCACATTCCGACAAGTTTTGCCATTGCCCTGCTCTTTTCAAAACGTCAGATGTTGCATTGTGTAGGACTGAAGCCGCTGTCCAAGAAACTGTCTCACTTTGTCAAGTACATGAGCACTAAAACCAGTTTTTTCCTTTGCAAGGAAAATGAAGTGAATGATTGTTGGTTTGTCTGAGGAGGAACAGAAGCTTGGTGAGTTGAAGTGTTTTGCCCAAATGAGAGAGCACAGATTTGGGAACAGGAGTCAGTTCTCCTGCAGTCTAGGCAAACACTGTGTAGTAGGTCCCAGTGCCAATAAAATGATGACCAAATACAACATTTACAGTTTTAAGGGGCTTGTAGGTAGAAAAGTATTTCAACCAAGAAGAGGGTTCCCAAGGTAACATGAATCTTTCTGGATAATTAAGTGGTGAGAAGATTATGTTCTATGTAATACTCCCCACATAGAATAACACACTGATTATTGGCAGTTGCAGGTGCTTAAACTGCATATATATCAATCTGCTGTGATCACCGTAGTGAGCTCTGATTTTCTACTTTTTAATGAGTTCAGAGTTGAATCTAATGCATCTTCTTGATAAAACTTTCTAATGATACAGCATCAACAAAATTTCTTCTTCATAAAACTATATCCCACCTTAGCTTGAGGCTTCTTTTCTTTTTTTACTTGGGAATGGTAAACAGTGTTTAAAGATTTCAGAACAAAGAGTTTATATCCAATCTCTTTAAACCCTGGGGTAGTTGCTATTTATGTATTATGGTATTAGGCTAGGCAAAATTAGAAGGCAATATTTAATCTCTAACTGGTGAGTTCAAAAGGATCCTAGCTATGAGGGTCTCTAATTAAATAAGGTGACTTTGAGCTCCCTTAGTTTTGTGAAATAATTGTCCCTCCTCCACGAGCCAATTCTTGTTCAAGCAAAGTATGGCAGTGTATCCCACAGAGGACCTAACAAAACAGATATTCAAACCTAGAGTTCCGTAAGTGAAGAACAAATGCAGTCCAGGTACCATTTTTAGGGTGTCTTTGTCTATGATTGTCTTTAGTAAATTCAGGTTACAACCTCTTAGTTTTTTACTTTTTCTTCCTTAATCTCACAATGTCTGTGTTTCATTTTTTCAGTGTGTTTATTCCAACAAATGTAGACAGCATATGATTTATCTGGGTTCAGATTAATCTAGACTCCTTTGAAGGAAAAACACTGGACAAGGGTCTTTGTCTTTCATTCTCTCTACCTTCTATTTCTTTTACTCCATCTTTTCTACTCACCGCAGTAAAATAAAGCAGCAACATTTTTTTTTCTTCCCAGTTGCTGAAGGAAGATACCAGGGGAATTATTGCAAAATGACAAATATTGGGTGTTTTCAGCTGCTCCAAGTTCTCTTTTCAGCCATTATACTTTAATTTTACAGGCTGTATTTATGACATTTTTTCCCCCTGTGAACAGGCTAGAATTACTATTGATTTAAAATAGTGTCATTGCAATGTATTAGAACGGTTTCACTAACTTTGAGATTTTTGCTATTGTTATTAAGAGGGAATTATTATCTTTTTATCTTATATGTATGCCCTTCTCTTGTCTTAGTGGCTACTGCCATACAAATTCACCTTGCATGTTTATTTTTATTTCAAAGTCTTCCAACATACATGCAGCAGATAAAATGTGCTGTTTGCTGGTAAAAAGTACTAAGTTCAGTATATCAGAGAACAGATTCTCAAAATATAAGTATTGTATGAGCTGACCCTTCACTGTTCAAAAATGAATACTTTAAATAATTAAGTAACCCAACCTCTATCACTTGTTTCTCTCAGCCGTCAGACTCTTATAGTAGGAGAAAAAGAATGGGACTATTGTTATCCTGAGAGAATAGCAGGAGAAGGGGTCTCTCTTAACAGCTATAGGAACAAGGCAGTTCCTTGCTTCTGGGGAATTTGGAATTCTCCCCATCAGCTCTTCATTTATGATCAATGGATACTTTCCCTCCAGAAAAAAAGGTGTGTTACCAAAGATTCATTTAGTAAAGTAAAGATTCATATAGTCTCAAATGCTTTAGTCTTACATACTGGCTTGCACTGTGAAAACAATTTCCCTTGGTTTTTTTTCCTTTGTTAGTATAACACATAATTGTTAGTAATAATTTTCCAGTAACAAATGTAATTCATAATCACAACTGATTCTGCTTGTTCTGCACTTAGTGGCCATATCCTTGGAGCCCAGAATCTTCCTATATATTGTTCCGGTATAAAGTAGATGACAGACAAAGCTTATAAAGGACTTGTTGCATTACCTGAAGACACTATTATTATTCAGAAGAAATTAAAAAGAAAGGTGGTATGTAACCTGCTGGTTTAGTATTGAAGGTGTTTAGGATTCAGTGAAAAGTTCATTGAGATCTCTGGGAATCTTTCTACCAATTTCTATAAGAGCAGATCAGGCCTTTACACTTTAGTGCTTCTACATATATGCATAGTCCTATTTGGACTCACGCACTTAAAAGGAAATATTGGCTTCCTTACTTTTAGGTATTATGTTACTGTGTAGTATAAAACTGGCGTTTGGGTTTCTTGGAATATGTGAAAGCACTACTCTAGTCTGGAAAGCCTGTAAGAAAGGAATGCACAAGTACTTTCTGCCATCTAGTGGACCTTGTTCAGGAAAGAAATCTATGCTCCTTTTAAAAAGGGGCTATGAAATTTATGGGACAGAGAAGGGAACAGATTACAGAGTTCACAGCTTTCCCTATAGGAAGAAAACAAAGATTTTTAGCAGCAGAAAATTCCCACCAGAGTTAGGTTAGTCAAAGTAGTACTCTTTTGTTTCTTTACCTTGGAGACTTATTGGTTACTCCCCTCTGAGCCAGATACTCAACAATGCGGTTTCATTTTGAGATCAGTTTCAGGTTAACCAAATTTCAGCCCATTATTTTTTTTCAATCCAAGACAGATTAAAATAGTCTTTTAAACCCTCTTACTGATTGATTCAGGTTTCTGGATATTGCATATATGAGGATGTTGGTGGGTGTTTTAATCTGTAAATTGCTGACCCACAGTTTTAAGAGAAGCAGGTCATCTCTTTCCCACAAACACCAAGGGCTGGCATAAAGGCATTCCTCTTCTAAATTCTGCATTGCAAATCCTTATAGTAATCTCCACTATTTCAGCCTTTTCACAGAGTGGATTTACAAAAGTAGAAGCCTAAGAAATTATTTGCTAAAGTGAAAGTGCCATTATTGCAAAAGCCTGAGGTAGCACTTAGGCTGGATGAGAAAGATGAATTTTGTTACCTCAGGTGTAAGAATTTGAGAACAGCTGGACCTCTCAGACTGAGGCTGTATTTTATGCTGCAGGGCAGAATTTATATGCACTGACAAAGTAGGGTGAGGAAGTTTTCTAACTGCATTAATGGTTTGTTTCAAAGTACTATTCATCTTTCCAGTCTGTGACAGGAAATGCTGTTTCCTCCGTTACTTCCCAAGTGACAATTTCCCATTTGCTCAGGACTGCAGCTGCAACTGTCTTTAAGGCCAGCTCATGTTACAAAACCATCATGAAGTGCTACTACATCGAATATATAAAAATGTAAAAAGGTACCAAAAAAACCCCAAACATCTTCAGTAAAATCTCTCTCTCTAATCTCTTTTGTACCTGAGTCACTCTGGGGTTCAATTACAGAGGTATTTTAGAATCCTTTGTTGCATATCTCAAACTCCTAAGCAATACAGGGAGACTCACTAGTTCTTTCTTTGCCAACTTCAATGCTATTTGAATTTTTTCTCTGTAATACATCACATTAGAGGACAGGAGAAAATTCAGAGTAATATGTAGAGTACATTATATCTTTGCAGTGCCTGCAAAGTAAGGATTTTCCACAGGCAGGCAGACAATATATACAGCTGAATTAAGTTTGTGCTATACATAGTACAGAAACTATGTTCTGTGTCACTATGTGTTTTAAATCTTTATTGGGAAGCAATGGGGCTCAAACCCAGCAATATAAGGCTAATTGCAAAGATGATGCCTATCACAGGAGAAAACAAAAGCATTGCCTGTTATTCTGAGTAATTCAACAGCCAGCTTTTTCTTTAACAGATACAGCTACTAATTGGATAGAGCTACTAATTTATTTCTGTGACAGGTCTGTATATTGATAACTGGAGTTTATACTTCCCCCAAATGAGCATGGGGCTTAGTATCAATTGGTGTATTTAGGATATATTTTGACCTGCTACAGTTTGCTCTGTTCTGCATTATGGAAATAAATCCTGTGTCTTCATATTTGCTTTTTTTGCAAGATAAAAATAATATTTGCCTTCAGTGAACACGTGGTATATTCTGACACATATAACCAAAATCAAAACGAGGAAAAGCTGAAACCTTTATTGATTTTGAGACCTTTAAATAGCTTGATAGCTCTGTACTGGCTTTTTCCACCTTTATATCTCAAAAACAAAGATCAACCTGTCTGCTTTATACCTAAGTAAAATTTCTGCATTGGTTTCATTTTAGTAGGTCCAGAGTTAAGAGCATTACAGAAGACAGTTTTAGATTGTTAGAATTCTTGGCTTTTTCATATTTTTTTGCAAGATAAGGATCTTGACTGTCAGGATACAAATCAACTTTCTAATTCTCTGGATAAGATCAGAACAAGCTTAATTTGAAATAGAACTGCATTTAGACTTATATTGCTGCCTCATTTAATTTGTTCATTTTGCAGGTTCATATTTTGGTCATCAATGGTTTTAGAAGTTCACTCCATTTGTAACACATTAATACAAAGGGAATTTCAATAACATCAAGGAGCATATTTTCCACACGAATGAATAATCAAATATATTCCTTCAGTAATCGGATCTGTGGGAAATGGAAGCATAGCATTACAAAGTACTTTAATAGGTCATTCTTTATTTCAAATATAAGCCTGAGTTTGAGAAGTTCAATATATGGCCTTACCTGTTTTGCAAATATATCCCTCTCAAGCTACCTTCACTTATTAAATTTCCTTCCTGAGTTGTGGATTCTTAAGCTATTTTATCAATTCTGAAGCATTATTGAGCTGCTAAATAGGCATGCTGGGTTATTTTCCAAATGTATTTCTTCTGAAAAGTCAAGCTACAGATTTTTTTTTTTAATTATAGATTTATTTTCCTTGCTTTTATTCTTCTTACCCAGTTTATTCCACATTTTCACTCCAAAGCAGAATACAAATGCAACATAATCCTCCATCTTCAGATAACGTGAAGCAAAACTAGCAGCTAACAGCATTTGGTTCCATGTATACAAATCTTTCCTTTTATGCGTACGTGCTATTACAAAGTGCGCATTTGCATTTTCTTTTTCTAAAAGAAATGGACGTGCATTTCTTTTCTGAATCCTGTCAGTACTTCGAAGTCACCTTACCTGGTTGATAGACAGAGGGCTTTATGCTGGCAGTAGTAACAACTCTTGGTTTTGGAGTAGCAGAAGCAGCAGGACTTTCACCATAGCTTCCAGAAACTGGTGTTGGTGTATATGACTGGCTTGTGTTTCTAAAAGCAAAATCAAGGTATAAGCAACTTTATAAACAGCAAAAGTTACTGATTATGAAATAACACATTTGGCAGTTTCCAAAGCACTCTGAGAGGAACTGTCCTTGAGAGCTACAGAGAGAATCCTGTGAGATTCATTAGTCTTTATCATTGCTAAGAAAGGCTTAAGACAATTCTTTGGAAAGAAAGATTAGCTGAATAAGGATTTTAGATAATGCCAAGTTGCTCTTCATGTCACAGAAAATAGCTTGCTAAAGGAATACGACAAATTTATTAAAGGAACTCTCAGTTTAACAACGGATCAGACTTCAGGAGCATGCATACAAAGTTTGGGTTTTATATCTCTCTACAAACAAACAGACCTGTTCTTGTCGAAGGTAAATCAGTGAGGGATACCTTGTTGACTTAAAGATACTGAAAAAGATACTGGCTCAGCACAATTACTACTACTACTACAAATATTAACTACTGTTTATAAGCATTGTACTCTCTTCAGAAAGATTGTAGTGACCTTTGAAAAACATTTCTGAACGTAACTCTTTTCCCTATTTAGACTGAAACCACAGTTTATGTTAATTTTCCTAATGTTCAGATTCAGCTACCCAAAAGCACACGATATGCAATATTATGATGCACTTTCTGCACTCCTAGACATTGACTCAGGATTCTAAACATCAATAAGGTATCACTGTTCTCCATTTTATGGCTCAGATGGTGATTCTCAGTTTGATCATAGTAATATATTGAAATTTATGCCTCTTCTTTTTGCCTGTTACTTAGGGTGATTCTGTTTGTAGTGACTCTGCTTCATAGACCACTAAAAGAGATACACAAACAAAGCAAACAAGAGAAAATAAAGAAGTAAAGGGAAGGGAAGCAAGAGATACCAAGATGCGTGCAGTAATAAAAAACATTCACAATTGAACATCATTCTTATTCACCCTGATAACATAGTTTTACTTTCTTTTTCCCTTCAGTTTTGCTATCTGTCTGAACCAGATTCCTATCCATTTGTGCTGACAGTTTAGGAGCTATTTCCATAGTGGCTTTGTCTATAGGAAAACATTGGTCAGCCAAAGAAAAGAAGCATCCAGCTTTGCCAGACCATTGGTCCATCTTGACCTGCACTTTCTTTAACAATGGATTTATAATTAATAGATGCCATCTGGAGAGAATATATTATAATTTCTACATATGGCAAACACAGCAAATTCCTTCCAGTATAGGTAAAAAAGCATTCTGACAAATGAAAACTTTTACATTTGAACAAAATAAACCTATCCTCACAACATAGCTTTTTGCTACTCTGGCAGCTGCTTACACTATAGATCTAGTTTGCACTGGATTGCTGCCTCAGGCTAATTTATTTTGTCTATTTAGTTAGACCTAGAAACATAGCTATTGCTACAATGACTACAGATAATTATTTCTGTACCTAGTCCAGGGCTTAGGGCTGGATTTGGGTCCACTATACCATGAGTGAACAGGACTCTCCAAGATAAACTATTTTACTGGGTTTGTATTCACTGTAAATTCTGTTGTGAACTGTGCTGTGATTTTGTAATTGCAAAAGCTGTTCTAAGCACAGTAAGGCTTTTTACTTTCCATTCTTATAATCTCTTTCGTTTTGATACCTCCTCATCTGTAGTGCATAAGAATGCACTGTACTTGGTTGGGGTCACTGGACTCCTGCTGTAGCACAGACAGGAAGATGTTCGCTTCAGGGACACTGGTTTCACATACAGCTTTCAAAATGCCTTTAGCTGAATACACACTATCAAAAGACTTTTCCTTGTTTTAAAATCTACTATTCAAGGTAAACCAGACAGAAAAGTAGCAAAACATACTTACCTTTACAGGATCAGTGATCAATATTTATAATGGGGATTAAAAGATTTTAAGGCTGCATGACACATGATTTAATCTGAAAACACTTGGGAAAGTCTACTCCCAGATGTAGAGGTGCATTGGTAGAAAGTCATTTGAAGCTCTCTTAATGCACAAAATAGATAAAGAAGTTCTGAGCTAGATTAGTGATACTTAAGACAGGAAGAAAAACAGTTATTAAAAATTCAAGTGTTTCCCAAAGTTAATAGCATGATAAAACCATGCCACTAAGATTTCCTTGAATGTTCAGGGAAATGAAGTTGAAAAAACCAAAAACATCACACACACAAAAAAATTGTATTCATAGTACCAAAATCATGGCAAAATTAAAATAAGTCAACTACTGAACTCTTTTACAAGTGTATGATGCATATTAAATACAGTAGGGAAGATGAAAAGGCTTGTCAAAGAGAATTAAAGTGTTATACTACATCATTAAGGGTTTTAGTGAAGTTAAAAGATTTATCAGAATTTCTGATGAAGAAAAGGAAATAGCATGTGATTAAAAGAAAGAAAGAAAAAGAAGAAAAAAAGAAAGAAAGAATAAAAAGATGTCCTAATGATCAAAGATGCTTTAATGGAACAGGAAGCAATGGCATCTTGAAAAGCAGTGAAAGCACCCTTATTGAATTTATCTGTAGCAGCCAATGGCATGTGACAGGCAGCGAATTAAACATTGGCTCTGAAAACTATTAGTTGTCAGAAAAAGAAAGAGTAAATATCTCTAAGCAAATCATTTTTTATGTTAATACTTCACTAGATGCCTACTAGCAGCAATAAACTGGTTTGTTAAGTGCTTTTAAGGTAGAGTAGCTGCACAAAACATTTTTATACCTCTTCTTTGACTGGTAGCTGATGGAGGTGGAAGAATGCCGGTTGAAACTAAAATGAGACAAAAGTTGTATTTGAAAAAAATATACCAAGAAAATTGGGATACCTTGTCCTACAGTGAATTTTCTTATTCATAAGAGGTTCTCTTAAGTGCTAAAGTAAACAACATGTACATATTTGTAATCATACAAGATCACTATTACATTACATTTTGCTTATCCTATTTAAGCTAGGAATCACAGTGAAACCTGATAATGGTAACATAAGTAAGTGAGCTGAGTATATTGCTCCATAAATCACTCTCATCCAGTTTTGCTCATTCTTTAGTTGTGGAATTCTAATTCAGCCACTGGACTGTTTGCTTTGACATTCATCATTTATTTGTATTAGCACCAAAAAAAAAAAAAAAAAGTATGACACATCAAATCTTAAAAAGCAAACCTTGAATGGACCAAAGTCCAAAGATCAGCTATGTTTCCTAGCTAATTATGGGGCAACTAGGAGAACCCCACAGCAGGGAGGAGCAGGACATAGTTGAAACAACGCCATCAAGCCATCACATTCAACTATTCCCTTGCACTACCATTCTACTGTTTGTTTACTAAACAGAGTCTTAGGTAAATAGCTTTATTTTTTTCCTTTGGGAAACAGCATAATTTCAGAACATAAATGATTCATTTATGTAAATACAGAAAGTACTTAAAAGCCTGCACAATGTATGATCTGAGAAATAAAAGGATTCAGAATGAACATAGCTCCTGTCCGAATGCAGAGCAGTGCAGGGCTACATGGCAACAATCACATCTCACAGGAGCACAGCCCACATTTGCCAGAATTACCAGAAGCCTGTCATATGCCAGTTATTTTCCTACCTTCTGAATAAGAGTTTTCCTTCCCTTTACCTCAGATGCAGTGCTTGGATTAAAATCCTAGGATCACAGAAGCTACACCTTCCTTTTAGAACCATAATGGTAATTCTTTCCATCATTTCTCCTGTTTTTGTATTCCCAGAGTGCTGTCTCACTGGTTGTCCTGCTTTTACCCTCCAGATCGAATAACCAGTTGCATAAACAGCTTCATAGCTTATTTCAAACACTCTGCTATGCTTTGTTCTTTGTGAGTAAGATTGTAAGTGAGAAAGTAAGATAACATTGCAGATTTAAAAGTAAGAGTAACATGATCAGTTAAGGATTAATGACTTCAAACATTTCTCTTTAGGAACACTATAAAGCTTGTACTTAGGTTAGGTATTGTGCGTATGGCCTTGCCCACAAAAGCAAAATCACTATAGAACTGGATCTACCAAAGTTTAAAATCAGATTTAAGTCATTAAGGACATTGATCAAGAAATCCTCCTGCATTTTCTTGGTGGACCTTTTTTAAGGTATCCAGAAGAAAAAGAACCCCAACAAACACTGGAATAATGGTGGTAAAATCTCAGCCTCATTCTACCTGAGCACATTTTACAGGATGGGGATACTGTTGAAACTAAGGTCATCCATATTTTATTTTGAACTAAAATTATATGAAATGCTGCAATGGTCCAATGGTATATATCAAGCTGAAACTGGATTCTTAAGTCTGTACTTTGCATGCTAATTGATTTCTAAATTAAAACTATCAGATGCTCAAAATTTGAATTATTAATTAATTTAGAAGCCAGTTTTAGTCCCATGTGTTTCAATACACTAGTTATAATACATGACCATTTTAAAAACAAACATGGAAGTAGTGCACAAAGATAAAGAACCTATTTCAGCTGCAACACAGCCCTCCAAAAACAACCAACCAAACTGAGTTTGCTTTTTGTAGCTGATTAACAGGGAACCTATTTTTTACAGGTCCTACAAATTTCTGATTTGCCTTTATGTCCCAAGGCTCGCTGAATTACTGAATTTCCAAGAGAGGTATTAGCTAAGACAATATTTACCTGCTGGTAACAGCTGGAAGCATATGTCAGCGTGACATGTTTATCATCCATTGGCAAGTAATATTTTAGGGTAGTAGCATTTAAAGCTGATATGCTGTAAACTTTGACTTAAATAATTGCCAGGTACAAGCAATAGGTTTTAGCAGTCTGATTAAAGTATTGCTTTCTGAAATGGACAGTTGTTTTTCATAGATTCATAGAATCTTTCAAGTTGGAAGAGACCTCAGGAGGTCTCTCGTCTAACCTCCAACTCAAGGCAAGGCCAGGTCTGAGGTCAGACCAGGTTGCTCAGTGTTTTACTCAATGGTGTCTTGAAAACCTTCAAGACTGGAGACACACAGCCTCCCCAGACAATCTGCTTCCTTTCAAAGTGGCAAGAAAGGGTAAAATGGTCCATGCCAATCTAATGCAGGAGACAAAAGACATTTGAATGGGAAGTAAATTTTAATACTTCCAGGTGACCATTTTATTAGTCATTATTCATTAAAATTGTGATTCACACAGATTAATCCATATTGATGCATAACTACAAATGAATTTATAGTTTCAAGGCCTCACACTGCTTCCCTTCTGCCTGTTAAAGGAACGTGAAATTCAAGTGAAACGGATAAAGGCTCAATCAAGAAACACTATTATATTAGCTCAAAGATAGCCATGCAAGTAGTGTCAGCAAATAATGGATATCTTTACACGAATTTATTAGCTGTTTATATGTAAATTATACATACTTGTTGCTTTACTGTCATTTCCAAGACAGCAGTGAAAACATAGCTCTTTATGGAACAGCAGATTTATCCCAAAAGATAACAAAATACATCTGCATCTAATTCTTATACCAAAAGCTATGCCAGCAGTTGTCAGTCTGTCCCAAGTGACTGTTATACCCTATTCCTGACCAACATAGCTACCATACTTCAATGTGAAGAGTGTCTGTTCTGGGATTCAGAAGGTCTATTCGCAGTTCTGTGATTAATACAAATTAATTGTGAGCTTCTTAAATGAACAGCCTTCAGTTAAAAAAAAGTACGCGTGCGTTAACCGCTTTGTGAAAATATGCCTTCTCCCTACTTGAGCAGCTTATTTTAAGAATTTTCTATGATTATAAACTATCCAGGTCTTAAAGGTTTCTAGACATAACTTTGATAACTCTGATTTCAAAGCTCATAATCCTATGATTCACATATTCATAAGGATTTCTGAAGTTTTTAGATTACTCTGAGTATGGTCTTACAACTCATTAGTCCAATTTTAGGATGGCTCCCCTGACTAGCAGCATTCTCAGTGTTCAAATCTGTCTGCCTTCACCTAGTCAGACAGCTTGACAGAATAATAAAAAGAAAATCCAAAGCAAATTTTATTTCTGAAGTAAAGCCATTTCTTAAAACTAGAAAATTTGTAGTTTTGACATTTTAAAAGTGTGATGTGTTCCTTAGCCCTCCCCTTATATCCTCCTACTCCAAATACTCAGAAATTGTGAAATTAATAGAATTTTTTCACTCAATTGTAAAAATGCCTTTCTCATCTTGGGTGAGAAAAAAAAAAAAACACCTGATTGAGATTTCACCAATGGAGTCCTAAAAGTGATATATGCAATGCATCTGTGATTTTATCTTTTGCATTCCTCCAAAATTGTTCATTGCAGTCTTTCATTATCTGATTGTTTTTCTTGAAGGGGAAAAACTAGGGCCTTTTGTGTCATCTAATCTCAAGGAAATATGCATATAGTGCAGAAATAAAAAGTATTACATACAGTACTACTATTTACGATTAATGTACTTCCACTCAAATAAACAGAATTACATCAGCAGTTAATTTTATTTCTTATGTTTTATCAGCTCCATATGGGAGTTACACCCCCTATGTAATTCCCATGGGTGTAAACAGCCATGTTTACATCCTAGAACTCAGAACTCTTCTGATCTTCTGTTCTGTAGCTGTTTAATTTTTGCATTGGTTTCAGTGATGTGAAGCCAACCAAAATGCTTTCAAGTGTGCACCTGTGCATAGCACTTAACTGCTGTTTTCTACGATACTCTTAAGAAAGATCATTATACTTCTTGATGTGGAGCCTTCAAACTTGCACACTTTGTTCATTTCAAACATCACCTATGGGTGATTCCTAGAACACTTTTATATCATCATAAGAGAGACATGGCTGATTATAATCTCAAATGTATTGCTGATTATTATCATCATTACTCCTGAAAACTGTGTTCAAATAATGAATATTAAAATCTACTGCATTCTCCTCTGTTAGTCTTGACAAGGTGTTAATGAAAGCAATGAGAAGGGTTAGCAGTGAGGCAGTACAGCAGCATTCTCTCTTTCTAGTAATAGATGCCACTTTTCCCTGTCACTGGTCTTTTGTTAGTCATGATTAAGAGCATAATAAAAGGTCTGTGATTCCTGTGATTCCACCAAAGAAAAAAAAAAAGCCTGTCATTCTCACCCAGTGTCACTAAACAAATATTTTCATTTTAAGATGGCAAAATCAAAACAAACCAACTGAAATACCTTTGTTCCAAAAGGATCTTTTGGTCATATATCCTAAATCTAAAACGGAGGTGTTTCCTAGCTCAGTTTTAATGTGATGGATAAGCAAGAAGGCTATTACTTTAAACACATCATGCTTTTCAATAGTCTCTGCCAAGCCAATCTCTCAAGAAATTGAAAACCTGAAATTGGAGAGAGTAACACAGAATAAAAGCAAATTAAGTTAAAAGAAAAAGAAGAGAGCTTTACAGATATACCTAGCCTGAGATGAGATAACGGATGAAATAGTGGAAGCTGCTAATGACATGTTCTTGGACCCATGGAAAGGCTTAAGCTGTGAAAGAGAGCTGGGGGCTGCAAGCGCTCTGTGGAAGACACAGTAAAGGCATGAAAGCATGTACAAAATAATTGAACAGGGACAAAAATAATGACAATCAGAATCAAGCCTTGTTGGAGCTCAGATACAAGAGGACTGCTGCATAGTTACCAGGAACAGGTTTTCTGTAGCATACATCTGTGGACTTACAGAATAGCACAACCAAACACATTCCTACAGAACACAAGACAAAATGCACACATTACGTAAAAATCTTAAAACCAGAGTCTATCGGTAACTAAGAAAGACAATATTTCAGGACAGGACTTTTGTCAATGATACATGTTTTTATCAGCAAGATCTGAAGATGTTTGAGTCTGAATACAAGCTAAACTTTTTAATATGCAAACAGTACCAGACAAAAGATTCTCCTATTTTGAACGCAAGTCATTGGCATAACTAGTTTAGTAGAGGCATTTATTTTTGAAGCATATATTAGATAATTCATTTTTTTCCTGCTACAGTTTCAACTGATGGATAAAAATTACTTAAACCATATCCTTGTTTCTTGTCAAAGTGTCTTACAGCACAGTTCTGAATTACAGAATAATACCTTATTCAAACCTCGTTTGCTGGCTGGATGATTAATTTGCTTGCACTGGAATAAAAACACTAGTGTCCAGTAGGTCACAGGAAAAAACTAACTAAAGTGAGAAACTAAGCAGTAGGTATACATGAATAATTTAAGTCAACTCGCAAAAATTAAATGAGAAATAGAGCCAAGAGAACATTTCCAATTGCATTTACACAAATGTAAGATATGACAGACTACATCTTTAAGTCTCAATTATTTAAAGCAGTTTACATTACTGCAAGTGTGTTTTTTCTTGGATTTTTTAAAGCATTATAAAATATACAACCTTTAGGAGTATTCATGTAGCAAAAAAACAAAGAGAAAAGAATAATATGCACCAGACAAATTCACTCTATCTCCAAAATTACTATAATGTAAGTGACAGCAGTATAAATCTCACGCATTTCTTCCCAGACCATCTGACAACTTTTAATATACAACTGTAACTCCTGTTGTACTACAAGTATTATGAATGCATACCTCCTTGAAACTCACTTTAGTTTTACAGCTAAATCTCATTAGAGAAAAGGGCACAGATAAATCCAACAAATTAATTGACTTAATACCTTACAGAGCAAGTCCATCATCAAATGTGTGGTTTTATTGACACGTTGGTCATTGCCTACTATATTTTACTGACATCTGCTATGATATGGTAAGCTCAATCACGTGAGTAAATGACATTTTCTGATTTTCCATTTCATGTCATACTGCAGAAACACTGTTAAAAGAACCTTCATTCAACCACGGTAACTATTATGAGGAGTTGTTTTGGTCTTATTACAAGTGGTGAAAAAACATTTCTAGTTTTAACCCTAGACTTGCTTTCTGAAAGTGTAAGCTGTATTGCAGACTTAAAGCTACATTTTTTCAGGCAGTTTCATTTTGCAAATTCTTTGCAAACATGAACAACGTACTTCAAAATAAGAAGACACACCAAAATATATAAAAGCATATAAAATAGGTTACAGCTTTTACATACTACATTCTTAAGTTAAGAATGTGTATGCAGCATTTCCAGAGCCATACAGGGGTGTATCTGTGAAAGGACAAAGCAATGAAGCATTACCTCTGGAAGGAGGATGAGAAAGACTCTTGCGCTACTGAGGTGGTTGCTGGTGGTGTCATCAGACTGGCTGTATTTTGAGTGGCAGTAGCAGGCTGATGGGCTGAAGCATGTGGTGCAGGAGCAGAGGCAGAACTGGTAGACACTGGAGCATGCTCAACAGGGGTACTAATTAGAGTTAAATTAAATAAAACAAGAAGCATCTTAAGAAAGTACATATTTAAATGTAGAGCATGAAACCTACTATGTTTGAACCCGAAGCTGCAAACATAGTAGCAGGCTGTGTTACTGAGGGAAAAGCACAATTATGCAAAGAAAATAAGACATTTGTTAGGCCTTTTCAGATGTGCAGTTAAGACTGTAATGCAGTTTTGGTCCTGCCTGACTGAAACTTATTCCAAGTAATGCTCAAGTCCTGCTCCCACTGAAGTCAGTGGCAGGAAACATGGCATACAGTACTTAAATGGTTGCAAAGAGCCTGTCACAGATTCTCTGAGCTCAGATAAATTTCATACAATATTGACTCCTAGAGCTGGAGTTTACATTAGGAGTAAACTTTTTAATCAGATGAAGAAAAGCAATTTAAAGGATATTATCATAGTCTTGTATCAGCAGGCTTCCTGCAAGTTCCGATAGTCTAGAAATCCAGACAGCACAGTGCTGTGTTGGGTTTAGTCAGTTTTGTGCAATACAGGTAGTGGAAAGATGTTTAAAAGGAGTCCATTGATTGTCAGTTCATCTGTGACCTAAATTCACCCGACATTACACTGTCAAACCCATCAAACAATAAGATGCCTTTTTACGCATAGAACAGTATCCAAAATACAAGGGAAGATGTAGCATAAAGTTTTACTACACCAGTTTTAAACCCACTAGGATGAGGAGCACAAGTTGTTATCCTTGTGGCCCTCTTGTGCTATTGTGGCACAGATAACATGGAACAGAGAAATATTAATTTTTAATTCATTTTATCTTTATTTGATTGCAAAATAGATTAATTGAATTTAATAATAATAATTATAATAATAATAATCTGGTCTCTTATCCTGTGGCCATTTTAGTAAGCTATTGAACTACTAGTGTCTTTCATCACGTGGTGTCAGAGCACCTAGTGCTCATTAACATATTTTAGCCTTGCAGCCTCACTCAGATTTATTTTTAATTCATTTTATCTTTATTTGATTGCAAAATAGATTAATTGAATTTAATAATAATAATTATAATAATAATAATCTGGTCTCTTATCCTGTGGCCATTTTAGTAAGCTATTGAACTACTAGTGTCTTTCATCACGTGGTGTCAGAGCACCTAGTGCTCATTAACATATTTTAGCCTTGCAGCCTCACTCAGATTTACAAAGTGTTACTCATCTCTTACAGATAGACCAGTGGGGCAAAGCTACCTATTAGAGAGCTTTGCAAGATAGTACAGTCAAAGCCATCCACTGCTAAGAAATGAACCAATCTTTTGGGAGGTTCAGTTTATAGTCTTCCACTAGCTTTTACATGAAATGGGAAAAAAAAATCCTTTAAAAAAAAATCATTAAGTGGACTTACAAGATTCCAGTTCTTTGCTGACTGTTTCAATGAACTTAATATCAAGAAAATAATAATACGTATATTCATTATTCACATGTCAATAAAACTAACAAAATCAGTAGGTCATTTAAAATTAAAAGGGAAAAAAAAGGAGAAACAAGAAAAGACAAAGGCTTAATTTTGTGTTTAGGGAGATCCACCTCTGGCTTCTTACAAATGAATCCTATCAAGATGATGGGATTTGGCAATTCTCTTGCGCAATGTACAAAGAATGCCCAAAATAATTCCTGAGCACAGTAAGTATCAAATAACAAAAGAAAGCTTATGGTTCCATGACTGTTTCTCAGCCAAACCTTAGCCCTTGAACATTCTTTCTCTCAGCTTTTTTTCCTATGTAAGTTTGCCATTGTGCAAACATTTTCTCTGTCTTTCAGCCATTCTATCTAATATTTTCTTTTGCGTCTCTCAGAAGCACTGATTCAACAAGTTATGCTCTTCAGGACCTAGAAAGAGCACTTGGTACTTCAGAATTCATTATACCCCTTGCTCTTCAAGGGACTGTCCCATTTCCCCTGTTCGCTTTTTCTTCTCCACCTTCTTGTATGATTTAGTAGTCTAAATGATGGTGTCTTTTATTTTGGCTGAATATTTTACTGTTTGATTAGCTGAAATGGAAGTGCAGTTCTTTTGCCCACCAATTTCAAAGTTGAACGCAGCCCACAACAAAAGCAGAAAATCAGTATTTTCTCCCTTATGAGTTTCATCTGCAATTATGAACACAACAAGTGAGCTCCTGAAAATACTCACTCTGTTTGCAATTCTGGTTTTCAAATCACTACACCAAAAGTTTTGCCATAGTTTTACAGAAGTCTGTCCATCATAAAAATCAGATCAGTTCTTCCATCTTCACACATTTGCATTATGATCTAAATTCTTCCGCTTAGCTATACAGTATCAATTACATAGACTATATATACAGCTACTCTCCTATTGTACATCACAGCTGTGGATCATGGGCTAGTTTGTTACCGAGTTTTAATACTTGCAGGATTTTTTTTTGCCCTGTGCAACAGTGGGTACTGGAATTGTCACATTAAAAGGTGTGGAGTCAATATCTAGTACTTACAGATCTCTGATTTGACAAACAGGAAAAGACTGAACGATACTGCATATAAAAATGGAACTTAATACATATCCTAAAAACAAATACAAACTATGATTTCACCTATTTAATCTTTCTATTTTCACTGAAGTGAAAGGGAATTTCCTACAGATTTCAAGAGAATCAAGACTTTACACCTTGAATAGAAGAAAGTTACTTAATTGTTGTAAGGATCTCCAAAATGTTAACCAAAACACATACTAAGTGATATATATTTAAGAGAAAGAAAAAAAAGAGATAAGAATATGTGTGGACATGGACCTGTGTGGAGACAGATTTGAACTGGACAAACACACATAAACAAAATAAATGCAAATATACTGGAATACCTTATAAAATTTAAAAGAAATACAATCAAATTTTATCTTACATGCTGTTTTTAGTAGGTCTTTTTATAGTATTAAAATGTTAATAGGCTTGATCACCTTCCTGCAGGGTAGAATACATTAATTAATGAAACAAGGAATTGGAATAAATATAAATATAATAAACCTTAAAACCAGGGTGATCTGGTTACATACAATACACGCAGTTGGTAACTAACTCTCTACTCAGTTTTATAGAAAGAGTTCAGACTAACTTGACTGCTTGTAGTTTAACCACCATAAATTCTAAATAATTTTATGTAGATATTAATTTCATATAAAATATCTAAAAAAATCTTTTCCTCAAGATTGCCTCCTTCCTAGATTTTCAGTCTGATTTTTTTCTAGTTTTTCAGGTCCAGAAGAATTTTAAGAACTGATAAATGTGAATGCTGCTTTATAAAATAGATCATCTTCTATAACCGCTTCATGATTACATATGTTGGAGTTTTGTTGTTGTGTTGGTTTTTTAAATACGGTTATCCTGTACACTTTTCATCTTCACAGTATTTTGCATTTTAATGAAAATCAAAGCAAATGGATGTTCTCAAACATCTCCATATTTGGGGTAACAAATAAACATAAAATGCATGATGTGAGTAAGTTATGTGGATGAAAACAAACACACATATTTCTTCTCAGCTGATTTTCAATCATGAACACAGATCAGTAGAGGTTAAGAGGATAATAATGGTTAACAACCATAATGAGAAAACACAGCAACAAACACACTCTTTACATTAAAAGAAGTAAGTGCAGATTACACTTCTTTCTATCAGTAAAGTCCTACATTCTAAGACTTTCTTTCCAAATAACAACCAAGTGGATTATTAAAGCAGTACTTGGTCTCCTTTGCATAATGCATGACATTCTTTTTGTTTCAAATCCTCCAACAGATCTCTTGCAGAGAACTGAAAACACTGGAAGCAAAAATAAAATGAATGGGCAAAAGTTATCTCTTATTGTAACATTTGTAGAAAAAAAAAGTGCTGGAGAAGGTGTTTAGAGAAAGCCATAACATGGAAGAGCTTAGCATTTGAATAGGGGAATGTTTGTAGAAACACAGTAATATCAGTTACTGTTTCTCTGCAGAAGGTGCTTAACGACTGTTCTCTCTGTATCCTAGGGGAGATCCTCAGGAGTGCCACTTCAAATGTAAAACCCTTATGAATAAAAGTTGCTGGAATTTGTAGAACTTGGACATCTGCCATTTAGGCAACAGGCATTTCCGTCTGAAGGAGTTAGAGGTTGTTATTACCAAACCATTCCAAAGCTCCAAACCAGGTCAGTTACGTAATTACACATCACAGTGTACCTTTGATAACTGGATGAAGTAAGAGGGACTTTCTGGCCAGCATTGATGAAACTGGCTTCCCTCTGACTTGTACCCACTCCAAACCTCACAGACCCCTTGGAGGCCACTGGCTTAGCACTGTCAGTGTTGGCATCCATGGTGCATGATTTAGGAGGATGCCAAATACTTGAGGTCACATACTGTGGCACATGCGTAGTAGCTGTAGGCCTGGGTAACAAAGATTACAGGGGATTTGTAAATGAGATATTTGTTATCATGTCACCAGTTTCCCAGGTAATAACAGGTTTTTGAGGGAGAAAGAATCCCAGCCACAGAAGAAGCTGGTGGTTTAACAGAAAAATATTTGTTAATTTTTTTAATTTTCAGAGATATATGTGCTTACCATCTACCATACCAAATAAAGTAGCATTTTAGAATGCTAATACCTGGCCCTTTAAGACAGCAGTTATTACTTAAATGCAGTCAAGCCTTCAGAAAAAAACAAAAACAAAAACAACAAAACCAAAAACCCATAAAATAACAAAAGTGCTAAACCTCATAACTGAAAAATAAAGTCTAGGTTTAATAATGAAGGCATTATTTTTCTTTTTTCTTTCTCATGGAAGATTTATATCTGTAAATATCCAGTGTCCTCTTTTTGTATCCCCCAATTCCTCATACCATAGGACATCATCATGATATCACAGATGAAGTAATGAGAAATCTTGACAGTTTATTAGTTTATTACTGCTTAAGACCAGGAAAGGCTTAAAGAATTAAAAAAGTACCTTGTGTTAAATCTGGAAACCATATTGCTAGGGATATCAAAATAAGACACATAGCAGAGCTGTGGTGATAATAGAGATGGAGAAAAGCTATGGTATGACAAAACATGCAAGATTAAGGCAATGTGGTATGACACACCAGGCATACATCAGAAATCGTTCCTGGTAAAATAAAATAATTTAAAAAATATTTTCAGTGGAGCAGATGCATAGTCCTGTAGAAGATTTTTACACAAATGAAACTGCTAGTGAAATGCTAACACGTATCACTTGTTTTTTCAATTTAATCTATATACAGTTGTTATAGAGGAATCAAGACATTTATTTCATCCTTTTGACATAAGTAATTTAAAAATCAGTTTTTGGTACTATTCCAAGTGCCGGTTGTCATAAGTGATAATGCTTGCACTTTGATTTTAACTCTATGCAGCATTTGTTCAAATGTGAGCAGTCTTATAAACAACAAAAATAAAAAGTGGTTGCACACTGTTTAGGCAGGAATCAACAAGTCAGAGGAAAGCAGTGAGACAGAATTCCTTCCATGACAAACTAAGCAGATGTATTTCTTTGCTCCATTAAACAATTGGTCAGATTCACTCAAGAAGTACCTGTGTTTCAGCACTTGTGTGTTTCAGTATATGAACTAATAGAAAACAATAAATTTCTATATGTAACTGCAAGATGTGCCGAGATTCTTTGGGAGAAAACAACTTTTGAAATAACTTACTTACAGAAATACTATGTTTTGAACCTCATAACCCATCAAGGTTCAATCAAGATATGCAAGAATCTGATATCGAAATTTTCTTAAAATACCAAAAGGATAATCTTATTTAGATTTCAAATACATCTTGAACAATCTAGACAAACTTTAAAATGGAAATTGTTCTTAAAACTCCATCACAAACTGACCATACTCCATTTCAAGAACATTTGATAAAAGCTTCTTATTTTTCAGGTTTACAAGTTCTGAGAAACGTGATCCCTGCCTGCCGCATCTCACAGGGCTTTCTGAAGTCTGCATTAGAAAAAGATGTCTAAAAACCCACTTGGTTGAAATGTCTACATTCATTCATACATCTGCTCAAACAGTGTACAAATTTCATGTTTTTGAGGTAAGAACAATATGGGGAAAATGGAGATAAACTCTGAATAGGAGGGAAGCCAAACACACAGAGCAAACTTTACCTGTTTTCTGATGCTGCAGCAACATTTTCCTTGTCTCTGTGAAAGGAGGGGATACAGTATGAATAAAGTAAATGCGATTGCTAGTAGTGGCAAAAAAAAAAAAAAAAAAACACAACAGGGAGAAAGAAGATGAGTTAAGGAGAAATGTTTGGTTGCAAAAAGCATTCTAGAGTGGTTGCTCAAAAATGTAGTTGTGAGAAACCTCTTCAGCTCTCCAAGTGAAACCCACCAGCTGTACATGTTTACTGTATGCTTTTCTCAATTGCAAACAACTTTGTTTCAGTATTAAAGTAAAATGAAGGAAAATTAACAGTTAGAAATTAGACATCATATGTATGTATATAATTTCAGGCATAGTTTTGACTTTAATAAGTTCCCTCTTAAAAGAAAATTTCAAGAATATTCCATTTGAAGGTATTTTGACGCCAACTCCAAGTGGTAAAATTAGTCAGACTTGGGCAGTCCTCAAGGATCCAATATTTTGAAGTGATAAGCAGTTAAATGGTTAACAAAGACTCATACAGGATGGATTGTATATGTCTAGCATCACTTAAAAATTCTCTGTCCTACCCAAGTAAGTACTAGTTTTCTCAATCTAAGTTGGATTAGAAACAAGTGCAATCATTCCTTCACTGAAGTGAGGAATGTCAGCCTCAATTTCAGTGACAGAGAATGAGGCTGTTATTCTTTAAACACACACACTTACAAAAATAACTGATCATTTTAAGTGCAAGCAATTGTGTATTGTAAGAAGATAAAACATAGGCATTTTCGTAAAGAACAGAATCCTTTAGCCTTAGACTCCTCAATTTGAAATCCAATTAAGTTAAGTAATTGAGATAGTCTCAATATTTAGCAACTTAGTGGGTGGTTGTGTCCTTTCCTATTAACAAACTCTGCTGGAATTTCAACATGTTTTAAGTTGAAATATGACAAATGAGAACATTTTTCTTAACTGGGATCTAAAATTACAAAACACAAAGCAAACATCCTCATTTACCCAAGCGAACTTTCTTTCTGAAGAGTCCTTCGAAGAAAAGGAATACATGTATTTATTTATGTACATTTGTTGGGCTCCAGTCACTGCCTTACATCATGTTTGGAAGGCTAGTCTTAATATTTTCCACATTATTAGTACTATTTCATATATTTCTCTCTGTGTTTATGTATGTACATGTATGTGTATATGTACAGTCACATACT
>NW_010131906.1:19277-81859 GCF_000699245.1 Pterocles gutturalis | reverse complement strand
CTTTCCCTAGTTTAGCTCCAATAAATTTATAAAAACCAGTCCAGTTTACACTAGCAAAGGTTTGGACATCGGTGTTCTCTACCAATTTTTAAAACCTCTAACTAAAATGTAGCCACTAAATGTATTCATTGAAGCCAGATTTTCAAACCCAGAAGTAGATCTGAAATGACCCTCAGATGTGGCTGTCTAACAAAGAATGTTACTATGGTCATAATGGAAGAACCTGTCTTGAAAGCAAACACCCCAATAAGATCAATTGGTTCACCACTCTGAAGCAATGAGAAACCAAACACTATCTCTACAGTAACCAAGCTGTGAGTTCACTGGAGAGTCAGGGATAGGAAAGCCAGCATGAAGCAAGGCAGAGGAGGATGGATTAGAAAACTGTGCATGTGTTGTGGAAAGCATTAATATACCAAGACGCATAATCACATGAGAATGTTAAAAGAACAGTAAAAGCTTGAGAAGAACAAAGCATTGTTTATTTCCAGTGTTACCAAATATTGTGAGACATTATAGTCAAGATCAAGAAGCAGGCATTGGTGTCAAGCAGAAGCAGCGTTAGGCCTCTGTTATAACTATTAATCTGATCCAAACTTTTCTGCTCCACTAGCTGTGCCTATACTGAAGAATGCAGAAAAACACCACTTGACTTTGAGGTCAGGATTTCACAAAAGCTTTTTTCATGAGTGTACAAGTATAGGATAACATTGAGTGATGATGGCAGGGGAGTTGCGAAGGTTAAAAAAAAAGAAGTATGCTAAACATACTTCCACAGAATAAAGCAAAGGAAAAGGCAGAGAGTAAAGGGAAAGACAAAGGCACACACTACTTCTTTATTGTTTTGCTTCCAGGAACTATTTCTTTTCCAAATGAACAGGAGTAATTCCTGTTTGGCTAACAGCGAGAAAGGCTTAAGATCAGATGTGTATCATATTGGGTGACAGAGCACTGGAACAGGCTGCCCAGAGAGGTTGTGGAGTCTCCTTCTCTGGAGACATTCAAAGCCCGCCTGGATGCGTTCCTGTGTGATCTGATCTAGGTGTTCCTGCTCCGGCAGGGGGATTGGACTAGATGATCTTTCGAGGTCCCTTCCAATCTCTAACATTCTGTGATTCTGTGATACTGGCAATAGTTGCATTTTGAGGAACAGACTATTGGATTTCCAGCCTTTATCATCAAACAGTTTTGCTAACTAAATGCAGAATTAATTTTAGTTTTGAGTCAAATACATCCCTGGGGCAGGCTCAGTGAAGTCAGTACCTTCACAAAATTAAATAATTTGTCTCAGAATATTATGAGCAGTTTGCATCTCTGTGGCTACATGGGCTGCTCAAATAACTGACAATAGTGGATAGTAGTTTTGAGCTATCTGGGAGAGGTTTCATATTAATGGTTTTTTGTCTGCAGCCCTTTTAGTCCCCAGCTGAAATAGCTTTTGATAGATGGGCCTTAGTGAATGACTGCTTTGAGGGAACAGTGCAATTCCCATAGATTTTTATTAAATATTGGACATATATCTCAAACAAGATTTATTCATGCAATGTACTGTCTTCCCAATTACACAGTATATTATACCACGGAAATCATGAAATGTTTTCTTCTCATAAAAATATGCTTCATGATATGGTCATAAAGCCAGAGTGACTGAATTAATAGAAATAGTCTTGCCTAGCACAAATTATAATAGCTTGAGTGACAAAATGTAAAACTCATTCACAAAACAAGATTCTGTGTGCTACTGGATCCTAAAAAGATCCTGAAGAAACTTCAGAGAGTTTCCAGTTAATGACTCTGCTGAATCTGAACTGTGTGGACTGGACATTGTAATACTTTCCCATTCTATTTTATTTTTGGAAACCAAATATAAAAGATTCCCAAACATGTACATGTAACAGGTGCCCTGAGATGCAGAGCTTGTGCACCTTCCATCTGCCTTCTCCTTAGGGGATAACAGATCTAGACTCTCTCTCTTGAATAGCTCCTCTTTGTTCCATTAAAATGTTGTAGAGACAGAATAATTTAATCTGTAATGAAAATTTGATGACATAAGGAACATTAGGCATCCCAAGAGACCACATCGTCCTTCATTTGTTCTCTGTCTTTCAGTACTGTAGCAATAAGTGAATACTAATTGAATTTTTTCTCCGTATTCTCATGAAGCAAGGCTATTTTTCTCATTTTACAAATGAGGAACTAAAACTTAATAGAATTGCTCATGTCCAAAAAGAAGGCCCATGGCAGGTCAAAGAACTGAAATAAGCTCTCCTGAATCCCAACTGAGTATTTAAAATACCAGCTCACCTTCTTTAATAAGAGGTTATGGATTTTTAAAAATAAATATTACTATTCAGTTTATCAGAGTTTTCCTGTATTGATCATCCAGTAGTAGTCTATAGAACCTGACAGATATACACTGGTCTTTTTTTCAAAGAGGAAATAGTTGTTAAGACTTACAGATTATTAGGGTCTATATCTCTTGAAATTAAAAATTCTGTTTTTCTAGTAGTATATTGTGGATTTGCCGGACTTGTTCTTATTAGACTTATAATGGCTTTCATCCTAACATGTACTTATATTTACATAAACATATTTGCCTACAAATTTAATTTCCTTTTAAGAAGCAGAAGTCACAAAACAATTTTTAAAAAAAATACTTATAAGGTGTCTGGGGCTAAAGTTGCGTGAAAGCTATTTCATAATCGCCTTCCAAACATCTTTGTCTCAAAGGCATGAGATATTGACCCTTGCAAACTGGACACTGAGACAGATTGACTGCTGTTCTGATCCAATGAAGCTATTTCTACCTTTCTGTGTTTGCAGTTGAGAATTTTTCCATGGACAGATGAATATAAAACTATTGAGACTGTCTTTTTTTTCCACCCAAGCTATATTTTTGTTATCTTGACAAAGACACCGTAAGACACACAAAGAAATCAAAGGCAGTTAACTGGAGAAGACAGAAGACAACTATCATGCTGGTTTAGTTAAAACTTCAGCTTGGGATCAGAAAAAAAGGGGTAGAAGAGCTAGTCTCTCTTTTTCAGCCACTGTAGTTAAGAATGTGAGCAGCCCACGCCAAAATGATTGCAATATATCCTACTAGTATGTCTGCTTTCCAAAACAGGAAATACATTTCTCCCAGAAGGTATCCTGGTTTTGCAGACAGTGCCACAGAATAGGAAAAGCATTATCATATATTCAGCAGAAGAAGAAACAACCAGCAACTCATTCTCAACAAGTAGTATGGAACTCCATCAAAGCAGTTCACTAAAATCAAAGCAACTCCCTCCTCTGGGTGCATTTTAGTGGCATCTACTGGTATGCTGTTACATTTAACAGTCAAAAAATAAATGCATCTGGAAATACAGCAGCATCGGTGTTGGTGAAGGTTAAGATAACTATTTTTTCAAGAATTACGCAGTCATATTAGCATGCAAATATATGTACTCCAATTTATCTTATTGGTAAACACATCGCTTCAATAAGAACAAAACCCACAAAATTCTGAGTATGTGGAGCGATTTGAGTTGGGATATATTTCAGATAATTATTCCTTATCTCGGCCTTAAGTGTGCAATTAGATTTAGCTGAATGGTTCCCTCTAGCTTTTTGTAGCCTGACTGGTAAAGCCCAGGTATCTGCCACCAGGCATCTGAATAAAGGATCAGGAATTTTGGGTTGTATTTGTAACCATTATAGACAAAACCAATGCACAACAAGTTTAGGTATTGTACACCAGGAAATTACACCCCTTTCAGTGAAGTGGTCTTTCTCATCATGACTTCACTTTTCTCCGGGGAAGCTGAGAAAAGAACAAGAACCCCCACACCTCAATTTCCACTGGCAGTTTTTAGAAGTACTTTTTAATTTGTGCACATCAATGATAAGAAAATTCATACTTTCTCTACAGGTATTATGCTAAGTTTGAAGCTGCAACTGAAATATGTGTCTTTTCTATTCAGTTCCTGAACCAAATAAGTAAACAGTTATGAATTAGAGCAGTTGTCATTCTTTCAGAATGCAGATTACATTTTATTTCAGAAATTCTCTTAGGGATTTTCTTACCTTCCCTCTCTCTCATTTGTAATCATATAACATTCTGAGCCAACTACAACAAATGCTTACATGGAAATGAACTACTAGGAAGTTATTAGTATTTAGGGTAATTGTGCTGACATTAATGCAATTTAGAAGCAGAATAAAAGGAAGCAGTGCCAGCACAATGCTATCAGCCAGTTCTCCAGCTCACCCTTAACAAAGCTCTCTGAGCCAGTCTGATGATTCACAGACCACAACTGAGTACCTCTGGGTTACACGTGCTTGTTGGAAAGCCTGCTACATGCAGGAGCTGCTTTTTCCTTGTCAGACTAAAGGCAATGCAAAAGTAGCACTGTGCACTGGTATCTTGGTTAGCCACCTACATCAGTGTAAGGATGCATATGAGAATCTTAAAGGTTGCAGAGTAGGAATGAAAGTGATGTTAATTTCTGCCCATGCAAAAGTTAAGTGCTGGACAGGAATGTGCAGAAGACTGAGACTGTAAAGACCAGATGTTAAACACAAGTCAGTACACGGCCTCCCCCCCATAAAAAAAATATTAATCTTGAGCTTTAACAAGGTCTGTTAGCTTATGCCTTACTTTCTCTTGGAACTATTTTGAGAAAAGCTTCATGGTGTTTGCCAGTTTCATTTGGAGGCTTCACTCTTTCAATTTTAAGAGAGTACATTCGAGTAGATACACCATATCTTATGGTCACCATCTTTGATCAACTAGTTCTACAGAGAACTGTCTTGAAAACAAGAAATTTTTGATCTCTTAATTCTTTTTTTCCCACAGAACTTCCGGGAGGATTTTGGGGAAGAAGGACATTATATTTGATCAATTTCCTCTTCTGGTTTCACTCAAAATTCCATAAAGACAATTGAGTTATTTCACTGTTCCTACGTTTTTGTCACTCTTCAGGTGCTAAAAGGTAAGTGGGGATCAGAACATGTTAAACTGATGTGCTTACTATTCTTTATTGCAGTTATGTTCCTTAAATTAGAAAGCTACCCATGTAAAGGTGCTTTATTTCATGGGCTGTTGTGGAAAAATAAGGTATACCTTTCAAAAGGATTTTGGTAATCTGTACAAATAGGAAGCTTTTGGCAATTGGACAGGTCAGGAATGCTCACCATTGGAAATTCTGGCAAATGAAGGAAAGGAATCTGGTGCCTTAACTTGTTTTGGTGTTGTCAGATGGCTTTGATAAGTAGCAGTAGAGCCAAAAATGTTATTGTGCTTGAGAGCAAATTTTAGTCAATCCATTTTCGTGTATATTGCAGAAAGCTGTTGATTAAAGGCTAACTGATTAAAGAAAGTCATTATCTGGTACTACCACATAGCATACCAAAATTCTAGATTTTTAACTTTGCAAACCAAAATTTGTGCAAGTATCTGTGTATTTTCTGATACATATAATGACAGTGTAATGATAGTCCCAGTCACTGAAACTCACAGTAGACACTGCTAAAGAATCCAGAAAATAAGCTTAGTTTCTGTGGGAACCCGAGTGCACAAGTGAAAAATTGGTGTCACTTCTTCTGCCCCTGAAGGTTTCAGACAGCTCTGTGATATGCAAGAGTTGGGCCTTTCAAAAGTGATAAAGTAGTCCCTAAAATATTTGCCTTGCTACCGAAGATAAACTCCACACAGTTGTGCATGAGAGAGAAACTGCAATGAAGAGAAAGTGACCTCCGTATTACGTAGCAAAAACTTCCTCTCCTTCCCATGCAGGCAGGTGTGAAAAGAGGGAGGCAAGGGAAGGAGCCACAGAACCTTTTTTTTTTTTTGTAATTTTTTCATGCATGAAGGGAAGAGAAGTCATCCTAAAGTCACACTCTAGCCATGTTCCATCAGCACACACTGCATGCAGTCAGCAGTCCTGCTGCAAACTAAGCACTGTAGGAGGTGAGGAAGACATCACTTGAGTAGAAGGCGAGGCAGCAGTGTTCAGGAAACACGTTAGTTTAGATCAAACGGTCTTAAATCACAGCAGAAAATGAGCATTTCCCTGTGTCATAACCAGACAAGCAGATTTACCTGGAAGGTCTTTTGGTTTTGATTTCCTACTGCCATCAGCTTTGCTGTATCTTCATTAAATGCTTATAACACTATGCTTTATTGGCAATATCGGGAAGGGCAGGGGGTTAATATCACTATCCACATCCTGCATTCTACTTTATTTTTGGCATGGAGGCTATTTAGAAGACAGTATTGTCACCAGCCATTGTTGTCTGCTCAGCAGAACAGTCATGGTTCAAAATATATTCAGCTTGGGACAATTTACCTGCCTATCATCAGTGCTATTTTAAAGAACTACAACTCATCACGGCTTCAATCAGGAACCTATTTAAGCCTCACTGTCATTAACTGAGACTAATTTTCCTAGGCAAACCAGCAGACTTCTGCAAAGGGTAAAGAAACACTGCAAGATGGGGTTGGTCAATCAGAAGCACAGCGAGATAAGCCTGGACATGTTAAAAATAGGGCATAACCAGGCCGGACTTGGCCTTTAGCTAGAGCAAAGCCTAGAGGTTTCTTAAAGCGGTTAATGATTTCTCATCAGGCCTAACTCCATTACAGTCTCTAGCAATGAGATGCAGCAGAATGACAAATCCAGCCCAATTTCCCCACCTTACAGAAAAAGTCTGCCTCGTACTCAGGAGCGAAAAACAAGGCCTCTTAATAGTTATATAGAGAAAGATCTGCAACGTTCATTTCCTGGGCCTGAAGATCACCATGACAACATAAAGACAGATTTTTGAGGAGTAAGAGTTAAGGAATAGTCTAAATATAAATAAGAAACTGGATAGAAAAGTTTGACTGAAAGTTTAATTAACAAAGCCCGTCACTTGGGAGATTTTTTGAGAGGGACTGGACTAAGCAGTAGAATATGCTGTAGAAAAGCATCTTGCCTTAGATCACTAAAGGTCTCTATCATTGCAAAAGTTCCAAGAGTTACCAGCTATTGAAGGTTTTTTTCTATTACATTTTTTTTCCTGTAATTACATAAAGAATTGAAATTCTGCAAGCTTGGAGAGTGTTTAGATTCTATTTTGTATCATCCAAGAAAAAGGATTACAACTATTTCTCTTATTATGTGTTTTATATGCACTGAATTTTTATCATCAAATCCACTGAAGCAGATCTAAGGGGAAGGGGTTACTTAATTACATCTTTATTAATGCCATATCTGATCAAACTATGCTTTTCCGATTATTGAAAAATACCTTTAAAAATAACATTAAGTGTAACTGTTGAGATATAATGTAAACATTTTCTGTTCCATTATATTACACACACTAGGACTATTTGAAACAAATAGTATCTGTATTATGTTCATAAAACATCAAGGATACACAATTCCTATTTCAGTGAAAACACTGTATTATTACTTATTCAGAAAACCATTTAATGTGGTTGAAAATTAGAACTAGAGTTTTTACTGAGGTACATTTGATGTTTACGAAAAAAGTTAACTGCCTACTGACATTTTGAATTGCTATCAAAATTTCCCCTATATGAATAAAATTCACCCACTCTGAACCAATGTTTGATCTTAGCAACATTCAGGAAAAGTTAAAATGTTGCTCTTATTTCATGCAGTTATGCTGATTTTTCATAGGCACTAATAAGATGGTATGATCAGAATGTGTTTGCGTTGCCCTAAAGAAAATATAAATGTATGTTGTGCGTTAAATGGCATGCTTACTGAATTGCTATGGTACTCATCTAAGAAAGGTGAAATACATTTTGAAAGGAACTAGTGCTTGTGTATGTTTAAATAATACTCAGAAAATACTATTTTTTTCAAGTATGATAGCTAGACTCCCCCCCCTCCCTGCCTTGCTATACACACTCCAGTATTTGGTTGATTCATGCAAAATCCTCCATGAACGGTAGCTTGTCCTTCCTTCTATAACACAATGGGAGTTTGAATGAACTTTGTTCTTGTATGTACTGCTGATATAATTCTACATGCTTGGAAGCAGCAAAAAGTGTAAGAATTTAAATCTAATCTCACACACTAATATCTTTGATCAGAATTACTGCTACCAAATAAAGCTACCTAATTTGCTGTTTATAGAAGTTAGTGAAAAAAATTTAGATAGGACTGTAGGCAGGGCTGCAACAGAATCAGCCTTCCATTGCAGAGACCAGTGTTTTATTACCAGAAGCTTTTGCTTCAATCAATGCTAAGGACTCCTAAAGCAGACTGTTGAGGGCTAACATCAACTGTTTCTATTCAAACTGCAAACAGCTTAATTTAGTTGCATTTTTTGTTTCATACAATGATCAGAGCATAACTGGAAAAGGCAGTGACATTGCTCTTGGTGTACTTCATATAGAAAACAGAAATACTTGGGGGTCTTTGGCATAGGTTTGCTATATCTTGACTGACACAGCTTAAAAGCAAAGCATTGCTGTAATGCTGAAACAAAAAAATCCCATTCTAAGCACCAGGAATATCTCAAGTGCTTTTGCCATGGACACAAATTAATGTATTATTGCCAGAGAATGCATATTATTCAAATGGAAACGCTAAAGGATATTATCAACAGGTTGTAAACTAGCATCTATTAATTATGCTTTGTTTTCATTTTCACTTAATACAGTATTTGTTCATTTCTGTTGTTTCAACTGCTTTGCCAAGTTTATTCTAATTCAGATAACTTAAAGGTCAGTAAAAATTAAGGTAATAGGGGAAGGCTTTTTGACCAAATTTTCTAGTGTTGAAAGAAAAGTTCTCCTTCCAATAATCAGTTGAAGCACTTATTGCTTTAAAACAGAATAAAGCATGGTGTATAACAAGCACATAGTTATTTTTGTTTTAAAACCTTTTATTTCAGATAAAGCATGCTGCTATATACAGAAAAAAATGTGGGTCAAAGCAAGAGCAATACAGAATGGGCAATATATTCCTTAAAACTTACAATATGCTTTTAAAAAAATTCAGTGCACCAGTAGGACTATATATTCTTCTCACTCCTAAATCACCTCTAGTAAAACATCATTTCCTCACAGATCTTGAGCAACCACAACTATCTCTAGCTTTCACATAACGACAAATTCAGGTTTCCAACAGAAAACTTACAGCAACGGTTTCAGCAAATTACTTCTACCAGTATAATATATTGAAGAAATATAACTTCGCATTGCTAATATCTTATTTCAAACAGCATAATTCAACTATGCAAACTAAGTATGTTGTACATTTAGCAAAGTCTAGGCCAGGCTCGGTCAGTTTTTCTTTTAATCTCTCTTTCTCCTACTTACTTAAATACCTTTACAGCAATAAAACTCAGAAAAAGTCTCATTCCTCTTCCTCCTAAAGAAATACTGTCAATAACTTCTCTCTCATTTTCTAGAATTAAAGTCAAGAGAGTACAATAGTGATATTTTCCTGTATACGGAAGTTGCATTTCATATAGTAAAGGTCAAAAGCTAATCTATTTTATAATGAAGAACATGAACCAGGTTGTATCATTATTTTTACTTTTGGTGATACTGAATGGATAACAGGCTAACAACAGAAATCTACAGAAGACAGGCACTCGGTGAAAGGCCCTAGCAGTAAGTCTTTCCTGTGTGAGTGACACTCTTAGGCTCTAACTCAGGACAGCATTTAATTTTTTTTTACTGTTTGTCTCATGTATTTCCTTGCTAAATGTGGGCTTTTAACTTTTAACATTAAGGATTTGCGCTGATAGGCCATGATGCCAGTTGCGCAATTTGGCAAAGCGTGGGCTGTTACGTTCCGTTTCAAACCTCTCCCTGTGGCATGAAGAAAGAGAGAGAGAAAGACAGAGAGAGAGACACACATACAAAGAAGAAAGAAAGGAGGGAGAAAGAAAGGGGTTAGGGACCATGGCTTCCACTCCCCTGCCTTATAACTAGGGCAATGGCAATTTATTTGGATTTTTTCCTCAGCTTTCAAATCAGCGCAAAGAAGGCTGGGTGATCCTTTTTGGACCATGTATGAGAGGTTTTGCAGTTATTTATTTTGGAGAAGTAACTTGATATAACTTCATATTCTTTGACTTGTGCTTGGTATTACAGGGCTGCTTTTGCTAGAAATGCAGTGTAATCCCATTGTTTTCTTGCCAGTAGATTATTTCATCTTTTCCCTCCCTCCCCCGCAAGTGAGCAGTCAGTGAAAGTTAACTCCATACAAGAGAAAAATTCATGCAAATATTTTCCATTCTGTAATACCTAGGTCAGCCTTTATATATATATCCTGCTGTTCTTCCTGTAAGAAATCATCAGCCACAGGTTTCAGCAATACTTTTCTATAGCTTTTCTCAGCATAAGTGAGTATGAGTGTTGACACTCGCATAAACATTTCTGGTCATTTGTGTCAAAAACCAGAATAACAAGATTTTCAAAGCATAGTCCTGTGAGGTATTGGCCACCTCCTGAGAACACCCATAGCTACCTTTGACCACAGACCGGGGCGCTCGAGCAAGTTGTAAGCAATGTTCAGCACCTCTTAGGATTTAATCTTTTCTAGACATTCTACAAATTAAATTCAGGTTTTGTAAATAAGAAAGGGAAGGAGGAGGATGTGGGATGAGAGCACAGTCAGGGAAAAGTATATTGAACAGAATGGAAAATAAAATGTTCTTGTTATTTGCAAAACATATTTGATTCACTGCAAACAAGGTAATTTTCCCTTCGTTATTTACACCCAAAACCCAAGACAATTGCGTTAGAGTGAAACCAGCCAAACAGAAATGAACAGACTGGGCTGGTTTTACTCCTCAGGCTGAAGAAAGCACAAAACAATAAACAGAGTAAATGCCAACAAATTCACTGATACTTCTAAATCTTCTGTTCCTAATAACACGACATCATGCAAGTAACACTCCTAAAGGAGTCTTAGCGTATGACTTAAACTCTTACGCTTTTGAGTAACTAAAAGATAAAAAAAAGTATTCCTAGCAGAAATGCTGAAACTTCATGATGGCATTTTTTCAAGTTACATTCGAGCATACTGGCTACAGTGCGTCTTACATGAAATGTTAAGAATTCCCTTACTGCTTTAAAGATATACCCCTCCATTCAAGGAAAAGGTATTCAGAAACATCTATTTGGCTTGAAATGGATACCATAATTCCAGAAAATATTCCATAACAATCATCACAACAGCAATGGAAAGTTTTCATAGCAAGTTATCACCTTATGAGTGTCTTCAAAATAGCAGTAGCACAAGCAAAAGATAGTCATGCAGTGCACTCATTAATATTAACTGAAAGGAATATTCTGCCACCTGAAAATTCCCAAGCTTATTGGGTTCTGTTCAGAGCATATGCCATGAA
This sequence comes from Pterocles gutturalis, assembly GCF_000699245.1. Taxonomy (NCBI): domain Eukaryota; kingdom Metazoa; phylum Chordata; class Aves; order Pterocliformes; family Pteroclidae; genus Pterocles; species Pterocles gutturalis. Next base: position 70,495 of record NW_010131906.1, on the reverse strand, counting down.
GTTAAAAGCAGCAATCCAGAAGTGACTATTTTTATATAAGAGAGTTCTGACAAAAATAAGCTACAGGTATTTTTTTTTCAATTTTTTTCCCCCCGAGTGTTTGGAAGAAACAAGCAAGCGCTATCAGTTAGGTAGGAAGGAGACCACGCTTCATTCCTTATGCCAGAGCTAATGCCAATTGCACTGCACCCGTATAACCACCTAGTACATACTCCCTTCTGCCCCCGCTACCAATGAATGCCCTTGAAACTCTTTAGGTCATACAGCTGTGCCTATATATACTCATAACTATAACTGTCTTTGGAAAGAAAAGGATAACACAGCAATACCTCAAAACTGCAGAAAATGTGTGAAGCCCAGTGGATAGTCAGGTACTCTAAGTTACACTGAACAGAATGTGCAATTTACACATGTTGATGTGTCACTAGATAATAATTTTCAACACAGATCTGATGCCATGTTAAGTTTCCAATATCTAGTATTTTCCAAAGCCCCAGACTACAGGTAGAAAGATTATTTCTTTAAAACAATATATTATTCCAGATATGTATGGCAGACATTGGGTTCAGCACATTGCTTTAAATGCCATCATAATAAGGATTTGGATGTGTGCTATTACATCAAAATAAATATTGCACAATACATTTAATAATAATTAGTCTTGCACGATTGAAGGAATAAATAAATCCCTGAGGGATGTAATGTCAAGCCTGATGTTCAGGCACCTAGCTATGAACTTCAGTGAACTGCAATGGAAGGTTTATAAGCAAACATAAATTGAAGGTATACTTTTATTTTCTCAGCGGAGATGGCAGACATCTTTCTCACTGATTCAACATTTGTAACTTTTGCTGTGATCAAAAGCTCAGAATCTTTATAGAAGCCACTTGGCATTAAAAAAAAAAAAAAAAAAAGGAAGAGAAAGTGGATTGAGTATCACATCACAAACCCAGCCAGTGGCTTAGAGTAGCTAACGCAATATAGGGATTTGAAATACACAAACAGAAAATCAGGTTTGCATGCAGGATGCTCTGATTCAACTAGTTTTTAAGCTCAGCATCAGAATCTCTAATAATCTATTTTGTAGCTCTGCAGAACAACTTAAGACAATGATAAATCTTTAATTCCTTATTATATCTCTGAACATACTCACTTTTTCTAGTGTTTCTGGTAGATAATATGAAACAAATATATTTAACCAATAGCAAAAGCAGGCCTGTGCTCCCATATTCTACAAATTTGGTTGTTTTTATTCCAAACAAAACATAAGCAAATTATTATGGATATGGATGGAAACAACTCATTTACTGTATCACTTCAGGAAAATCAAATGTCAATCACAGGGTCATCCAAATAAATTGCTCACAAATTTCAGCGATATGACAACAATATGTATTTTTATCTAGTTACACAATCAAGTAGTTACACAGGGCTTGGTCTTAGGAACTCATTGCATTCACACACCCAGTAAAATACATGAAACTTGTATATGCAGCGAGCTTTCAGATTTGAACACACACTTCAGGAATTTTACACTGTCTTTCCTAAAAACATGCCAATTTGTTATCCTTTTCATTCAAATGCCTCTCACTGATAGCATTGTAATTTTAGTGATTTTTAAGTAGATATATTAGATTATTTTAAAACAAGAAGATAACAAAGTACGTTCATATTAATGCTGGTTTAAAACATTATTTGGTATTTGGTTATCAGTAAGGAGAAAAACATATTTTTCACAGGGAGTTACCTACCTTGACCTCCTCAGGGCTTCTTCATCTGGATCTTGCACTGCAGGAAAAAAAAAAAAAGTTTCCATTAAAAAAAGAAAGACAAAAAGAATTGGCTTTATGATGAAATTATAAGCTCTTTAGAAACTTATCAAAAGCCTATCTAAAGGTGCATTCATGCTGACTTTGCACCAGTGGATTTTGTAAGAACAGCATGAAGAGGAGCAGTTCCCTAGAGCTAGGAAGAAGGATGTTACGAGTAAAGTAACTATTACAAGTACTTTCTCGTTCATTGATTAGCAATGTTTCACAGCTGTAGGGAATGATTCTACAAAGAGGGCCTGCTGTTTTGCAGGAAAGCATGAGAGGAAGCAGCAGATTCACATGAGGAGGAAATAGTAAGCATTTCCTCCTGAGGAGGGAAAGGTCCCTGGATTTCCTTCTCTCTAGATTAGAAATAAGCTCTGAGGTTAGTACTAGGTGGTCAGAAAAACATTTCCATAGGCAACGAGCAACAAAGTTCAAGCTCCCATGACATTTGTATCAGATCTAAGTTTATGTAACAGGGTGGACAGAACCATAGGTCCAGTGCAAATGGTGATCCATGATTTTTTTTTGACCTCTGGAAGTCACTTCTATAAGACTGCTACAAGAGACATAGGTTATTTTTTTTTTTCCTAATAAATGGACAGCCTTGTCTGCCTAGGCTGCTGGAAAATGAAAGATTATAGTGCAGAGATTTGATTTGTAAGAACTATGGGTTCCCAAATGCTCTTCAACTGTGTAGTCTGTTGTACTTTTATGGTGAGACCCATGGCAGATCAAAGAATTTTCTTAATTAAGCATAAGGTAAGACTGAACACTTTGATTTCCTAGTTCCCTCAAGTTCCATCCAGGGTTATCCGATCTTAGCCCTCACTGACAGCGACTACAATCTGGCCATGAGTTTTCCCTGAGTATCAGTTGCTAATACTGGGGTAAGAAAATAAAGACATTAATCTAGAATCAGGATAAGGAGGGCGTTTTGGTATTTGACTTACTGTACTCTGTCCCAGTCATCTGCGCAAGAATGCGGAAAGACTTAGACTGCAGATTGGCAGAACGGCGACTCCAGTCTTCAGTTTCATCTTCAGGCTTGTTCTGAGTTTTAAGCACAGCCTGATACACCGGAGAGGCACTGTCTACGTGAGGATCTTTAAGAGGAAGACTACTGCAATTGAGAAAGCAAAACGTTGTGAAACAGCATACGGTAGCTTTCATCCTAGCTTCTCATCGAGAACAACAGCAATCCAAAACACAGCTTTGAAAATGTAAATTTAAAAAAAAAATACATAGATCAATTTTATGTGAATTGATAATGTCATGGCTCATTCTGTCTTTGAAAAGGTCTGTTATAATTCAAATCTGCGTATGCAAAACAGCGTGAAAATGCTTGGAAATGTCTGTGCATGATTTCTCAGCCAATGCAGCCACAAGCTTATGGTGGTTAGAATAATTTGTAGTCATGATGGAGAGTATGCCAGGCAAAACAATTTATTCTCTGAGCATTCTTGTCCCATATTATTTCTTATAAAAACAACTTCATGTTGACAGTGTTTTATGTTATGTCTTGTTACAGTTTTGGGACAGTGTATTTTAAGGTTGCAATTAGAAGTAAAAATCATATTTCATTACAAAAATAATGTGATAGGCTTTTATAGATTTTTCTAGAGATGATTACTCTTTGCCAAACTCTGAGTTAAACTTCCAGCTGCCATAATGCTGGATTCATTGTCTAATAAACACGTGAAGCATAAGAAGTCTAGACTTGTACTCAAGACTTGCATACCTATTTTGTATCTGAAATCTCTAACAGCAGAATGTATCTCAGAGTCTTATGACATCTCTCTAATCACCTTGCACAGTGATATATCCAGAAAGAAACTTCCATTTTTGCACACCTAAAGTCAGAGCTACAAAGCTCTGTAGCACAAGTGAGGTAACCTCTCTTTGGTTTATGCTCTAAGCTAGAAACAGGCTTAGTAACTTAATAGCTTTTTTTTCCTCCCCCTGCAAAAATAACTTCTGCATAGTGCACAGTTAAAATTAAATATTAACAGAACTGCAGAAATACACACTGAGGGGATGATGTGTGCTTGGAGTAACTTGGCTCCATGACTTTTCTAAATACAAGGTCTATTTTTGAAGCAAGTGATTTATCGTAACAGCTTTAACATGCTATTCCATATAGAGCTTTGCAAGCAGCATGCTCAACTTCATGAAAATTGAGAAATGGTTCTGTTAAAAGTGAAGGGCCATTTGGTCCCACTACATCACTGGTATAAAGTTCCGGCACCAGTCACCTGCTATAAAAGTTGCTTCCTTGGTTCAGGGTCAAAGTTAGTGTTCTCTAAGACATCATTGTGCAGAGAAAATCTAAGCAGAAGTTGGGTTTGTGATTTGAAAGCCTGAGAGGGATCATGAAAAAGCCAAGAAACATGTCTGATGTCCTACACACAGCAATAACATACACTGTAATAAAAATTATTTCCAGGTAGTGTCTTAAATATCAGTATTTTCCAACTGACACACTCATCTTCGTCAGCACTGTATAACATACAGTTTCAATGAATTTGCACCTAACAATAGCATGGGATGTCTTCTTCAAGTAAGACCGCAAGGGGTTCAGAAACATGATGTATGCTACGGACCCAAAAGTACTCCATCTCTTTAGGATTTTATCGGAGGCATATTTATATTCCTCATGACCCTTAATATATGCAAACTTCTAACTTTCTTGAGGACCTAGAAGGGTACAAAACCCAGTTATCTTTTTTTTTATATGTTTCAGCACAATCACCTACCTGTTCGAGAACAGCTTAGAAAAAACCCTGACCCTTCAATTTAAGCTCTGCCACAAAACATAAAAGTTATGTAAAAAAGACTCTCAGCATGAAAGATGGCCTGAAGGAGGAAGCAGTATTTTCCAGCTCCTTTTTTATCTCATGTTTCCTAGACCACTATCTTTACAATATCTAAACTCTAGCAGGTATGGAAGGCATAATGTGGACTTCTTTATTTTGGGAAGGGCTTGCCATTAGTGGCTTCCACTAGCATTGCTCCCATGTGCACCAATGGTCAAATTATCGCCACATCCTTCTTCAGATGGAAGATGGGAGAAAGAGCAGTAGTCTTCCTCCTCTGGCCCTTCACAGATCGCAGAAGGGCTTGCTGAGGCAGGGGACTAAGCACAGCAGTGAGTGCTGCCTTCTGCTGACTTCCTGCAGAAATAGTCTTTATATGGAAAAGAGATACTCTGTAATACCAAAAAGTAAGTCAGTCACCAACCCCCTTGTGACTGTCCTGCTGTCACTGCTCACTCTTGGCTATGCTGAAGAGCTCTGTCACTGTAAAGGGTCCAGTTAAAGTTACCCCAAAGGTGACCCAGTTTTCAAGTTCCCAGAGGCACACCAGGCCAATGTTGTAGGGCTGACCAAGCACACAGTACTATGCCCTGCAGTGCTGTCATAGCCAATGGCCTGCTTTTGGCCAATTGTTAAATTTGTATCCTCAGACTTACTTTTTAACCCTGCTGAAGCTTAAAAACCTGCTGTTATATGTGATAGCAAATCTCACAGCTGCAGACTGTTGTAGAGTGGATAATAAACCACTGGATAGATACTACCACTGATTTCAACCACGGACTACTGCGGCAACAGTGGTGTGCAAGTCATGGACAGGTGGAATGGACAAATTCCTTTGTTTAAATCCTCTAGCTGAAATGCTTTGTTCTTGTACTATGATCAATATACAAAAAAGTAGCTTAAAAGTGTATGTAAAGATATGGCAATTAGCTCAAAGATAGTTAAAAAAGGCTAGAGGTTGGACCACAAATTTCACAGCAGCAATGTATGGCATTAATGTGACATATTAATATCCTTATGGTAGATGATTAAGGCAGGAAATGGAGCTTGGTGAATTAACCTTCCCTAGCAGAGTGAAACATGCTCATATAAATTGAACTAAATTAATGCAATACATTGGAATATTTCCAACTATATCTTTAATGCAACAGGCCTTTTTCTTTTTTTAAAATCTTAATTATATTGTAGATGAGTAATTAGGACTTATGAGCCACTCAGCATGGAAGTGTAAAATAGAGCGCATCACTGATTATGAGCATTTCATAAACCTAAATGTAACATCTGATTCTTACAGACAGCCTAAAGATGCACATAACCATGTTAATACCTCTATTATACCTCTTCTTAATTTAATTTTTTTCCATCTGGGTGTGTATGTGCAGAAATATCCATGCATCTTTAAGCATATTACTTTAAATTGATGTTATTGAAAAAAAATTATTCCCAAATGGGTTAGAGCTTTTGAGGGTTTTTCCTTTTATAGCCTGAAGTATTTTAGTAGGATTCAAATAAAAACTGTCCCCCTTTTTCACATCATCATACAAGTCACACATTATTAACATTAAAACACGCTTTAAAGACAGTCAAACCTTTTTGAATAACAAGCAATATGATTTTTTTTTCTTGGAGTTCATTATAAACTATGGTTTACCATGTGAATCACTCCCTGGAATTATTATTCAGATTTAATTTAAGCAGATAATAAGCAAAAACTTAGGAACACTGCAGTGTTCTATCCTGATGTAGACATACAACAAATACTGTGACTTTGGATGTTAGACTGATTCCAACTATTAAAAAAAGCTCTACGAGGTACAAAAAAACCCCCCAAAACTAATCAAGCAAACAGTTCATGCAGACTGGTAAATTATCCAGTCAAGTTGACTTATTGTAGAGGATACATGAGACTCTAGTTTGTACAAGCACATTACTGATTCTGCTACTAGAACCGTTAGATCTTCATCCTGATAAAGTTTTTGGATTTTCATCCACTTTTCATGACTTGTGAATTTGGCTAAAATGGCATAATGGAATTTAGAAGAGGTTTCACAGAAAAGTATTTGAAATGTACTGACCGCGTGATTTTACTGCAAACAACTCTTGGTTCTTGGTATAGCAAAATCAATTAAAATGAAGCAACACAGAATGAGAAAAGGTATAGTCAGGGCATTAAAATTTTTCTACCTTTAAGTTCCAGTATGAGGTCTGAATAACTGTAAGTATAAATAATTTATATGCTTTCCTTTGTGTTTTCCATGGTGATCTAGTACGTGTGGGTTATTTTCTGAGCGACATGAGCCTCATTCTGATCTCCCTGACTTAAGTTAAAACATCACTGATTTCAGATGGTCAAAACAGAAAATGAATTCCTATCTTAAGCCTGCCAATTCTTCATCATTGATAAAAGAAGTAAGCAGTGTTTCCAGCTATTGTCTGCCAAAAAGAACAGAAGCCCTTTAGATCTGCAGGCTGAGTAAGCTCCCCAGCATACATACACCTTGTGGCTTCAGGGCTTATCTCCTTAATTATCCACATAATTAAGTGCTGGACCAAATTATAGACAGGGAATTGAGATAAAACGAATCAGTACATAATTTGGTCTGCTTTTATAATGATAAACTTTTCATACAAATATTTCTGTATTAAGCATAATCTTATCTTAGGCTTGATCAACTAAGCAAACTAACGAACATCCTCAGTTTCCACTGCAAAATAAAGTTCAGAATATCACAGAGGTCAAAGCAACACATTAAGGAAATGAGTTACAGGTTTAACTGAATGAATATCAGTCAATGGTAGGCTATTGCTATATCAGCACAAACCTTGCCTTTATATCTAGATTAAAAATGCTATGTTAATTGTAATAAAACCATCTACTGAGAAAATTGTTTAGTCATTAAGTGTAATGACTTTAAAAAGGAAGTTACAGAACAGGCTGTAGCTCATAGCACAGTAGATTCAGATGTGCACCTGAGTGCACACAAGAACAGACACATTAGTTTCTTCTGGGGCCAGGTGAATGTTAGGCTTAGGAGTCACATCCAAAATGAAGGAAAACTTTAAACGATAGTCAATATAGTGGATCTTGCAGAAAAACTTTTTTTGCAACATTACAGGGGAGAACATGGTCATGGAATTGTCTGCAAAGAATAATGTTCCACTAGCACTGACACAAAGGGATTAATGGAAGTAATGCTCTCATTTCAAAAACACCCATGCGATAGATAGGTGGATTCCATGTTCAGAACAAGAAAAAAAAAGCTGTAACAGCTTTTGCTGGTTACGTTTAACACGGCTCTTGCTATGACCAATGACTCAACAGTCCATGAAACAACCCCCCCCCCCCCATTTTTTAATCTACATATGCTTTCATTCCTCTCTTTTCAAGATATATGTATATACTAATACCATTCATGACCACCTCATGATTTAAGATTCAAGCTTCTCTAATTATTCAGATTATTTACTTCACAATTCTACATGTTAAGACAAACCACTAACCCTCCTGGAATGTGTGCTGATTTTCCAGTTCTAGCTGCACTCTTTGGACTTCTCCCACCCTCTCTGGGATTTTCTAGAAAGGGCATTTTCCTCTCCCTGCAACACAGTGTGTTTTCATCTCTTCCACCAGTGGGAAAAGATGACTATGTTTTCCAGTCCAGTAGAGCCACTCCTGTGATTGGAATTGCATTTTAGAGATTCTTTTAATGAACTGTTTTTAAAATGAAGAGGATCCACGTGCTCAGCAGTGAAACTTTCTAATCACCCGATCATTTAAATAGGTAAAATTTTTAAACAATAGTATTTACATTATATAATGTTATAGCATTTAGTAGAAAATGCCAGTATATCATAAAATGTCTCATATAATCCATGCCTATGAAAGATGTGAACAGAGATACAATGAACTTCTTTCATTGTACTTTGATAATTGGAAATATGAGTCCACTTACACCTGTGGAGATTCACTGAATCAGGGTCAAAACCAAGTAAAGGCATTGTTTGGGATCCATCATTAGGGAGAGTTGTGATGAACAGCAGAATAATATTGGTGCAAAAAATTAGTGGGGGGAATTAAAGGAAGTGGCCAGTAAAAGTGAGCACAAGCGAATACATTTTGTATATGCCTGAGCCTGCAGCTAACATACTGAAAAGAAACGATGTTAAAGGGTGACCTATATTTTGGTGTCACATGAAAAGAAGGTAAATACTATTTTGGGGATAAAGATGGTCAATAAGAGAGAAACCTGGCTATGTTCATCGCACATATAATTTCAGTTAAGTCATAACAATTGTGGATAAGTTTATCAGATAATATTACCATAAACATGCATTGGAAAAGCAGAATTATTAAAGATCAGTGGATTTTGCCATAGTACGAAGGATATACATAAGACACATGTACAGTATGTAAACCAGAGATAGGGATAGTACAGCACAACTCTCCATTCTGAAGAATAAAACAGGAACCAGTACTAAATAAATATTTTGCATTCTTCATGTATGAATGAAAATTCTGCCCCCCCTCCCCCCCTTCCCGTTCTTTCTGAGTTATGCATATAATACAGTGGTTATTACAACCCACAGTCATCATAAATGAAGAGTCATCCAACGTCAGACACAGGGCACTAGATATATTTTTGTGGGATTTACTAGTTCCAGGAAGAATACCAAAAAATAAATGTTACATTTTCTAACTATCCATCCATTTCGCTTCAAAACGATGAAGTGCTTTCAAACTCTATCTAGGGTTGATTTGTGTTTTTCACCTGTAACGTATTCCAGAAAAAAGAGTCCGGGAAGAGCTGCTGTGTCATGCACACAGGGACCGTTAGATGTATCATGCAGTGAAACAGCATTCCACACACAGAAATAACCTTACCTAGCAAACTCTCCACCCTGGGCTTGTGCCTGGCCTGCAATTGCATCCATGATAGCATCTTGGGAATACATGCTGATCGGGGTGTTATACTGGGCGTGAATTATAGTGGCCTTGCCACCGAGGCCCTTCACCTCAATGGGTTTGTGTGTAGACAGGGCAGAGTCCTTCAGGGCACTGGGGTTGAAACGCTCCGTGAAATCCGTGCTGGGTTATGGAAGAGTGAGGTTTGACAGGGAATGGAAAGGAGGAAAGGAGAAAGGCATGACGGTTAAGTGAGAGAAAAAGCACAGACAGAGGAGTGTGCATGTCTGCTCATGACATCTCACCACAAAAGCTTCTGGTCAGAGGATAAGAGAAAACATAATGAACAGTAACAGCTAAAAGCTGGCTGTGCTAATGGATGACATTTTTGTGTTGGCTCACATATGTATAAAGACAAAAAAAGGTGAGACAGTTGTCATTGTATAAACAATCATGACAAATCCCTAAGTATTTATGTGATACTTACATATATTAAAATGCTATTCTTGCATGTATATATACATAGAAGTGTACATAAGCATACACACACACACATTGATATGCATACCCAGGGGCGTACAGACATACTGCAGAGAATACCCTGTTCATTCACTGCATCTACTCATTCTTTCAAAGGGTCTTACAAAGTGCTAGAAAGTGCAATAAGGTGAACAGGTGTCAGGTCCTCTATTATTTAGAAGGTTCAAGTACTTTCTGTCTGGATTATTAATCATAGTGGAATTTAGTACATGCAGCTTTTAATCTTCAAAGCTTTCCTCACAATGACTAAATTAATCTTCCCAAAATCTCTGTACAGCCAGCCATAAATGTTGCTATAGCGTGATAAATGCTCAGTATCAGACCAAAATATCACCCATTGTCATCAACAGGACAATGCAGTTGTAAGAGCAGCTGCCATGTTTTCCAGTGGCTCCATTTGTGAGGAAGGATTTTCATTTAAGTGACTGAGCCATGAGCAAGTGAACTGAAGCTGCCATTGCAACAGAACGAGTCAGTTTAATGTCAGCCTTCAGCTAAAGAGCAGCTGGCTCCCTCATAGCGCGTAGCTGCGCATGCTATTGGGTGCTGCCTGGAGTTTCCATGAGCAAGCTAAGCCTCAGCTATCAGGCACTGAAGTAGATGCTCTTCTCTAATGATCAGATGAATCTCTTGTCTGTCGTTCCTGTCCTGCTAGCAGCAGGAGTATGCCAGCAGTATAGATTCTGGTGAGCAGATATGCTCACCAAACTGGGCAAAACAGCATTCTGGCCTTTGGGAAATAACAGATATTTCACAAAGGTTCCATTCTGAACTGAGCCCAAAAGCTGGAAATGGATATATCTCCCCCCAGAAATAAATTCTAAAAAATGTCATCCCATTCGATTGGCACAATTTTCCTGTTCAGTTTAAAACCATTGCACCATCAGTTTATCAGCTAATATTAAGTCTTTCACTGATTTTTTTCACCTGACTGAACAACAGCTTCTCTGGTTGGCAAGCGAACAATAGTGTGCCTGTCTGCTGGGGGTTAGCCCCAGAAGGTGACCCAGAAGCCAAACCCTCAACCCAGCATGCAGGAAAAAGGAAACTCAAGTAAAGCTGTCATCCATCTGACTTAATCTATCCAGAGATTATCAAGGTGATGGGCCACCTCTGCACCCAGCCAGGGCATTCCCAACCTTTTGTCTGGTGGGTTGCCCCGACTGAGGATGGACAGTAAGACAGATACAGTCACACATCATTCAAAATACTTGACAGAACACTAACAGCCACATGCTCAAGGAACAGTGACATAAATGTGCACATGCTGTATAACAGCCCCACCCTTTAGTTACACACACCAACTTTTTAAGGGAGGGAAATGGCAAGCTGCATTATGCATTCAAAAAGTGAAAATAATCTTTTTACAAAGACATTTTCACATTTAAAATACCTCTCCATTAACTATTCATAATCTGTGACAATATTATAATTACACTGACTTCATCTGCTGAAGGATGATGTGCAGAGACGTGCAGGATGTTATACCCTTGACTTTGCAGCATGCACATGCCTTACTTTAATAATGGCATCTCTTTTCTTTGTAATACCCTAAATGATCACACAATAATTATGAATGCACAGGTCCTCAAGATCTTGATTTTAATGCTCTCTTTCCCACACACTGCTAGAAATATTGAAGAGATTCTAAACCCAAGATCTGAGAAGACTGTGAAGGAAATACACCACTTTTAAAATTTAAAGCAACTGGTTTCCACAATCAATTATGAAAATAAAAGCTAGGAATCTTGGAACAGCCTAAACGTCCCTCATGGTAGCAGCAGTAGTAATTTAGGCTCTCACTTGTGGTATTTACAGTTTCAGTGATGTCTTTCAAGAGGTTTTAGTCACATTACATATACCTAGGCAAAACTTTGAGTGAAGTTAACAGGATTCCCATAAAAATAAGATAAAAGGTTACAGGTTTTCAACAGCAGAGTTTTCTTTATAACTCTGGAAGTAAACAGAAGATATTAGTGCTTGTAAGGGGTGCTGTGCTCTAGGACAAAGTGTCAGAGGTAAGACCCTAGAGATAGCTGAAGCACCTCTGCAGAATGAATGGGATTTTTCTGCTAAGCTGGAAAAGAATCAGGAAAAATAAATCCCAAAGCAAGTAAGATTAAAAACAACCCTATAATGTGACTTCTTTCTAAAACAATTGCAACAGCATAATTATCAATGTAAATTGGCGAGAGTTGCAAAGGAGTTACATCATCTGCATGACATCACACCCATACCTCATTAAAATCAACAGATAATGCCATATTGGTGTAAATTACATGCATTCAATATTATTTCAACTTTATGTATTCTGCTGCTTCTAACCTTCTCCTGTCAGTTTAAATTTGACATTTAACTAATATAATTATTTATTTTACACTTAATTTAACCCAGTCTCCAGCAATTTCTGGACAACACTCAGCTCAGAGACAGAAAGCAGGAATTTAGACACTATCCTCTGCCCTTATAATACTAAAGATCAAAGTTGAGGACTCTGTGAACTTTCCTAAAGAAAGCAGAGCAATCACATTTTCAAATCAATAGTTGCTTCTTGATTGGGCAGTACGTTTACTAAGGTAAATTACTTTTTAGATCTTTTTCATATCGGTATCTTATACCAACCTAATTTTGAGTATTTGTGGAGTGGGACTTTGGAAATTAATTTAATGTTGAGGCTAAAATCACATCACTAGTAATATACCAAAAGAGTCTCATATAAGGCTCCTCAAATCCTGAAGGCATGAAGACTACTTAAAGAGTTAGGAGGAATTGAAGCCAGACTGTAGACATTAAAACATCTGAAAGCATTTAAAAGAACTGAGCACGCTCAGATGCTAACGCCATTTGCAGCATTAGAACATCACCAAGAAATGCTGAGCACATGGTGTGCTTAGAAGGAAGCACCACTAGGCACCACTGTCAGTGCATGACACTTGCCATACCAATAAGATTTAAAAAAAATACTTCCACTTGCAAGCAGACTATACAAGGGATCATGCTACCCCAGAAAAAAAATTTCACACATAAAGCATAACACAAATGCTTGGCACTATACAGAAGTCGTACTAACTTGGCAGGGGTGGTTATGACCTAAAAGAAGAGAAAGAGAACAAACATCAAAATCAACTACACAGAAAAAGTCAATAGTTTTTCAAGTGCAAAGGACAAAAGGTATTTACAAAAGCTTACTAAAGCTTTTTTCAGACCATCTACAAATAAGAACAAATGTAAATGTATGCCCCAAAACCCCAACATGATTAAGAAAAAAAAAAAAGTAGGGATTATAGTTGATCCACTAGGACTTAGTAGGGTACCATGGCATTTTGGCTGACCCTTGAACATGATTTTATTGCTGTGCATCCCTAAAAGTACTATCATTAAAGTGGGGGTGGGGGAGAGAAGAAGCATTTGCAGAGTATATTCTCATCTGAAAATAGCAAATGAGTAGTAGAGATTATATTATTCCCTCAAATAATAAATATTCAGGGATGAAGCTGTTCTCCTCAGGCCACCCTCAGAGTTGGTATTGCAAGATTGATGTTTTGGTCTTTTACATGCTGGAGAATATCCAAAGAATATATTGGTAGATGTTTAAAATCTAAAACTAAGGAAAATGCTTTTGTATTTAACAACCTATTGGCCTAAATCTGATGGTACCTACATTAAGCCAACAGTGGTGCAAGCCAGTTAATTTCAGAATAGTCATTCCTAATTTATTGCATGTGAAATGAAACAAGTCCATGCATTATCTGGTTTTTTTGGATATCTGTATCAGGATATTTTATTCTATCTGGTATGTACACAGTATGAAAAAACCTATGTTCATGCTACATCCTGCTTCACTGCATAAACAAGGAGTGACAGTGACTTGCACAGTGATTCCAAAGAAACACAATACTGAAGTCGACGTAGGTCTTATGTGGGCCAGAGCTGGGAGCGATGAACAGATAGTGTGCTCAGACTGTAATATTATAGTATTTGCTAATGACTCATTCTGTTGGTTGCACGAATAGCATTAATGGGCTATGACATTTATTTTAACCTTTTCAAAGCTTAGAATACACGTATTTTGCTCTTATATTCTTGGGTGAAGAGTAATTAATCATATTTTGCATAAAACAGAGAGGAAGAGAGTCCAGAATCAGTTAATAAACATTTCTTCTTATTTAGCTGCACAGAATGCTGTTGACAGGACTGGGTGCTGAACCTTCCAACTTGCTGCTGTAACATTTCTGGATCTGGGATTGACACAAAATACTGGGCAGCACTGTTGTACTGTTAGAGTGACATTCAAAGTGGGTTTGTCTCCTGCTTTTGTCTTGCAGAACCTTTAATATTACAGGTTCTTTGTACATACAGTCCTTCTGCTCATCCAGCTGCCTTTTTCATTATCAAATGAGCCAAAGCTGCACGGAAGGCTTTGCACTTCTGCATTTCCATGGAACAGCAATCACTGATCACCTTCTGCAGTTACTGTTCTTCAGACTCTTGGATTCGAGCATGTTCTTCTAACTTTATAAACCCTACATTAAGCCAAATAGATCCGTCTGTTACAGCAACCAGTAGGGATATATTAGGAACAAGCTGTAGCCTGTAAGCACATCAGTGATCCTGTGTCCATTTTAGGTATATGCAGGACAGCTGGGCACTCATTTCCAATGAAACATACTGTAATGGTATCATTTTGTGAAGTGGACTCTGATGCCTGCTTTAATCTTCTAATCCAGGCCTCTGAGTTACACATAAAATAATATTTTAAAGGCAGAACTACTGTCACTAAATCACTGTCACTACACCTTAAGTAGAGGAACCACTTGTTTGCATATAAAATATGTTCAAAGATAAAAATCATTATATGCACACACTAAGAACAGCTCAACAGCCACATGTCTCAGTAAAGATTTTTTTAGGTGTGAGGAGGCTACTATAGCTTCTTTCATAAACAGTAAAGCTTTACTTTCCCTTATGATTAGTAAGTGATAAGAAAATTCTCTCCAGTTCAGAGCCACACATTATTTCAGCTTGATTCTAAATACGGACATGTATGAAACACACAACTTGCTGCTCCCAGAGGTCACACAGCAAGAAGCCAGTAACCTAAGCCACCTGGCACGTACTTGTGTGACAGGTATTTACTGCCCTTGACCTACAATGTGAAAAATAACTTAGGCTGGAATGAAAAAGAACCACATGTTACAAGCTATGACTCACTCTTCGTATTTATTAATACTCTCCTTTCCAGAGCTTCAGCACATGAAGTTACACACTCTTAACAGGCACCTCTATTTTTCACCCTGGGACAGGGTGATAAAGCTTTAATGTAAAAGTGTATCAGAGGAATAGATGCTTTCTTATTCTTTGCAGATCAAGGAAATAGTCTTCAAATTAATTTTAGCTTTCCGATAGGATTTTACAAAGGGTTTAGCTAAACCTGTAACAGCAATTCACAAAATTAAGTTTAAATGATTTGGTGAAAAGGACACCAAATTGAAATATACCTTAAGATTAAACCCCAAACCTGAATTTTCTTATAGCTTTTATCATACTGCTAAGTGCATGTTAATGAATGCATAATAAATTCACCGTTTTTGAGCACCATAATTTCAAAATCTTTATGCAGTACCTCATGTTGTACTATACGATAAAAATGTCCTCAACAAAGTCCAGAGCTGATTTTGCAGACCTCACGGTGCCTTCCTTGGGCACTCTTTCACATATATGCGCAATGAGATAGAGACTCTCATGGATGACACCAAGTCCCAAGCTAATTATGTGTTGCATGTTATTCCCCATGGAATGATGCCTCTCACTTCATGGGTAACTCAAGTGGGAATAGCAATGACAGGATTATTGAACTCTGAATTTTCTGTGCATGTAAACAGAGATGTACAATTCTCTAAATCTCAGAGGAACTACCTGAAAAGACACATGCACTTAGTAGGTCTGGGCTCTTTAATCTTTTCAGATTGTTCCTGGGCTTCAGGATAAAGGCCAATTTTTTTAACAGAACTTTAGACGATATCTTTTAAATTTTCTTATTTGTTCATCAGTGCTACAAATATTACAGGCAGTTAGACAGCAATTCCCTAAAATTTTGTTCAAACTAAAAAAAAATAAATCTCAGACAGTTGTTCTAAAGTAGAACCTTGCTTCATAATTCAGTGCACTGCCACAGGCGTGCATTAATGTGTACATGTAAAGGAGACCCAAAACACGGAAAAGCAGCAGAGCAAAGACAGTGGTTTCTGCAGGTATGCCTTTCTTGCACCTCAGAAATCACTGTCATATTATGTAGTCCTATCGCAATGCCCTCTGGAATCAACAGAATGGTTCATATTGACTTCTGTGAGAAGCACCTCTGTTGTAATTTTGATAACAAAGGAATAGTCAGAATGCTGAGCCATCCAAAATACAGCCCCTTCACCCTCACCCTTCCAGATGTTAAGGAGGGTTGTGAAGATAGTGGGAGAAAGATAGTGAGATATACTCCCAGGAAACTCTGCATATTGAAATAAGACGACGATTAGTGTTTGTCAAGAAAACTGTTAATGAAAAGAGAAGCATTTTGAGGGTTATTTTGCTGATCTTACTTACTGACTGAAATGATTCTTTTAAACACTAATTGCCTTTCTTAATTATCCAATATGAGAAGGAACGATAGGATTTTTTCAGAAAAGTTAATTAGGATTGTTAATGCCGAGTGCTCAAGAGAGTTACAATGAATCATCTAAACTGCTGGAATCATCTAGAACATGTATATATGCTCTTTTAAAAGGACAAAATATCCTTACTTTGCTACAACTTAAAAACCCTTGGTTTTACTCTTGCAAAGAGCTACTGCAATGGGATATAAAGTACTTGAAAATATGCATTTGCTATCAGACCTCAAGTGGATTGTCTTAATTTTCCGGTTTTCCTCATATAGCCAAGTCCCTGGTGTCGAAAGTACACTCTTCCCCATGTTCATAATATGAAATGTATCTTCATTTTAAATAAACTAAATAGATTAGAGATTTGTTTGCAAATTAGTACATGAGGGCAGAAAAATTAAGAAAACCTGTTTCTCATTGCTTTTTCTCATGTATTGCAGTCCAAGCTCCTCACTTCAAAAACCTACTAATAAAACAGTTGATGCACAATACAGTAACAGTGAAAACCTTGACAGCATGGGATCAAACTATCTGGGTAGTATCTAGAGATCATTCCTTGTTATACACAAGCTAAGAGCAAAGCTAACGGATGTGAGACAGACAGTGCTCAAACCAGAGGACTCAAAATATTGCAATTTTGATTCACTTTGCACAGAAAAGTCAACACATTAAGGCAGGAATTATAGCAGGACACTCCAGTAGCATGTCAGATTTGCTGGTCAAAGCAATTTCTCTTTAGGAAAGTACCAAAGATAAGATATGTTTTATAGCAGCTTCCATAATGATTTTCAGCAAATTCATTACTTATTGAAATATTAAATATTTTACCATGTTACCTACCCTCTAGGAAGTCCACCTTCCGAAGCCCTTCGGTTGAGACTTAATTTATGCATCTCAGCCATTTCCCTGAGAGTCTCTGCTGAGTAAAGGCCAATGGGGTTGTTATACTGCCTTGCAGGGCTCAGATGGGGTATAGCACTATTGCCATCAGCCAACACAGGGCTTAGTTTTGAACCTAGATTACTCTTGGCAGGTGAAATATCAGGAGTCACAGACTGAGAGGACATGGAAGATCTAACTGTGGTAGTCTTTAAGTAGGAAGAGCTATTTGAAAAGCTGATCTCTTGCTTGTTGAGGTAGCCTGAAAACGATCCATTGGTTGCTAAAATACTACCCATAGGCCCAGTTGCCGTGTTAGTTAGAGGACTGAAGGTTGTTCTGCTGCCATTGATTTCCCAAGCAGGTTCCTGTAGTAGCAAACATGCAGGCCAAGAAAAGAAAAAAAGAAAAGAGCAATCATAGAACACATGCAAAAATAACATATTTGCAATTACTGCTTTCTAAACACATTGATAAACTTGCAATAAATAGATTGGTGCCAAAGCATCCAACTTTTCAGGAAAGATTTTCAACAAATAAATGCATTGTTTCAAAATAAGGGAAGCAAAACATACTCAGGCATTTTTATACTGGGTTTTAGTTGAAATCAACAAATAAAGCTTAACATTAAAAGAGCATTTGATACTAGCCAACCTCATAGCAATAATTTTATATAAAGACAATATCATCCACTGATTTCTAGGATAATTAAGAAATTTAAATAATGTGTTGAGGTCAGAATCATTTGAGATAATATAAAAACATAAAGCTCAATGCCATTATTATAAAAACATAATGATTCAAAACCACACCATTCTATTTTCCACGTGTACACTTCAGGTTACTGAAGCCCACACGTTGCATTGCTTTCATAGGCTCTGGTTCATGCTAATGAGGCCATGCAGCATGGTTAGCAGATAGACCAACAGGACTCAAGGACAGGTACTGCTCAATGGATAGGATGCTTCTATTCTGATCATTTCTGCATAATTTCCACTTCAAGGAATGTGTGCATGAGTATGTAGATGATGAGTGTATGATCCTACAGTCATGTCCCACATAATATACCTAACTAGCACAGCAGGATGTATTGTCTTAGTCGAAGTCACAGGAATCTCTCCTACAATAGCTATACCCATAGCAGTCTGTGTTGGTGCTCAAATTAGAAACATTCTACCAAAATCTCATCCTGGAAAAATGTAGTACTATGCTTCAGTTTCACAAATAATTTGCTATTAACACAGCTCAGTGAAACCAAAATAAAAGGTAATATCAAAAAAAGATAGCTTTTCAGCAACACAATGCAGGAAATTAAGTTGCTGCATGATTTCTGAGGAAGTTTCATGTAAAACTTCTGTGCTCGCGTTGCCTAAAACACCCTGTCGCTGCTTCAGGCTCATTCTGGGGCAGCACCATCTAAATCCCTAGGACTGGAGGGTACTCGGCACTTGGCGGGAAGCACAGAGCACCCTTAGGGTTAAATTGCCTCATTTCCTTCTAGCTGCTGGCAGCCTGCAGTGACCGCAGCTTGATGCTCTTTGGAAGTCTGACTACCTGCAGTATGGACAATTTTATCAAAGAGGAATACAAACTTCACTTTCAGGTGGACATTTTATACCTTTACTCTCAGTTTTCTTGTTTTTTAACTTCTAAAGGCTCAGCGACTGGAACATGAAGAGCAAGAATCTAATTATTGATTATTTTTAACATCTCTTTAATGTCTGCCTTTTGAAGCAGACAGCTTTCCAGCATCCTGAATGCTGGAACTCAGCACATGTTTTAAAATAATGAATTATATAATTTCAAAAGCTGTTTTATTCTTCACTTTTGTTTGTCCATAATTATGTGCTTTGTATAAAAAAACCCAACTCTATAGCTGAGGTACCTAACAAACTATTTGAATGCTTGGCAATTTACAGATGTCTCTAGAGCCATAACATCAATTTGTAGTTTATCTCAGAAGATCCTGGCTCCAGCCTAACTTGGGCTACATCGCTTTTGCTACAGGAGAAGGATACTTCAACCTCTCCCTCTGGACCTAGATACACTGCTGCCATAACTGGTACCCAGACGCTGAGATGCTGCCAGTTAAGAGGCCCACCAGTAATGCTGGCAGCATGCTGCAGTCCAGCTCTGGGGGACAGGGACAGCCAGGGGACGTTACCTTGATGGGACAGAGCCCACAATCTGCTCTCAGTGAAAGCCAGAACAAGAGCAGGTGGTGGCCTGCAGTGACATTTTGCCTCCTTTGGGCTGGCACTGGTTCAGTTGCCATCTTTAACATCTTACACGCATCTCCTCCACAGCCTTGCATGAAACATAGGCCTGAGAGGAATTTGGCCTCTGATTTTCTAGTTTTGCTAGTATTGGTTATCATTAATGTCATTTACTGATTTTGACAGTAAGTTCACTAGAAAGATAAATATTTTGTATTCTCCTCTTGGATTTGTCTATATTGAGTATTTAAGTTCAAGGAGATTACATGTGAAAAATCAAGACAATATGGCCTGCGTAATGAAAATTAATTGCAAAAACCCCCCTAAAAGTCTAAGGATATAATTAATCATAACATTAAATACATTTAAGATGTTTTGAATCAAAAATATAAAGCAGATAAAATGAACTGAGAACATTTTTCTTAGAATAAAGTGGAAGCTGGCACTAACAGCTGCCTGAGGCTGTAGAAACAGATAAACCTAAAAGTATTTTCCAGATTATGCCTTTTTAAGTAAATACATTTGAATTACATACTTCAGTCATTATACCCTGACATAGAAAACAGCAAACAAGCAACCTTTAAGTGGCCTACAGTAAGGTTGCAAGTATAATTAAACAGGCAGAAAACAGGGATTCTCTCTAAAAATCTTTTGTAAAAGAGGCACAAACACACAAGGCCTTGTTCATAGATTAAGTCACCACTTGAGCAAATGGGTTTTACATGCTAACAGAGAGGGACAAAACAAATATTTTAAAAAAATATAAAGGCAATAGGGAAGAAAAGGGATATGCCAGAGTTATATTTGTTTGTTACCCTGAAAACTCTTGTGACTTTTATCTAAGCTAACTGCAGGTTTCCTTTCTAACCCCATAATAAGAGGACATGCAAGGAGATCTGATTATAAAGTATTAGTTTCAACTGCTAATGAGAGAAATGCCAGAGATTTCCTTAATCCTAATGCATTTTCATAGTTTTGGTGGTACTGGACACTAACAGTAGGCAAAAGGAAAATGATAGCACCGCCATAAAAAATGCTGGTTGATGATTTTGCTCACCTTTATGACATAAATGGAGTTTTGGTTTCACTCCTCAAACAAATTCTAGCTGGAACACCAGCATGCTGGTAACTCAATGCTAGAATTCCTAGGAACCCAACAGTGCCAGGTAAGCATTCTCCATTTTGAGTTAATATTCATGGTAGTTTTAATGTAGTTGTTCTTTCTGTGTTCGGGAGGAAAAAGGGATAAAACTGAAAGTGTCTAAGAGAGCAGCTGTATAACTTCTTCTACATAATTACTGCCCAATAATAACTTATTTACCTCTTTCGTTTTGTGATTGACAAAGAATCTCTCATCCAGTTTATTCCTGGTAGGATATTTTAGACCTCTTTTTTCTCCAGTTCACTGGCAAAACCAGACCAATGCAGCATTTCTGAAACCATTTTTGAACGTGAAGGTCAAATTTCTAATACTGAGCAGCAGGAAGGCTTTCAGCATTACATCACATGAAATGCAGCCAACAGTAACAAACGTTCCCCTGTTTCCCCTCTCTCTCATCCCATTCTGTTTCAGTGTCTCTCTCTCTCTGGAAAAGCAAGCTAACATTTCAAACTATGCAAGTCTGATGCTACCCTTCAGCCGACCAGAAGAGGAGGCTCCGACACTG
Organism: Pterocles gutturalis; assembly: GCF_000699245.1. Taxonomy (NCBI): domain Eukaryota; kingdom Metazoa; phylum Chordata; class Aves; order Pterocliformes; family Pteroclidae; genus Pterocles; species Pterocles gutturalis. The sequence goes on along the minus strand of NW_010131906.1, from coordinate 49,010 downwards.
AGCAATGGGCTTCTTCCATCCAGAAAAACACTGATTCTGCAGCAAGCCCTTACCACGAGGGAAACACTGCATTTTAATTTCCTAGTGTAATGTCTGAATGAGCTTAAAACTGATAAACGTGGAGTCTCAAACATTTGGGAACAGAGGAAGCTATATATCTGCTCACTTTCCATTCTCAAATATTATTATTCTTTTCTTTATAAACATTAAATTTCTGTGGAAGGCAAATGGTCCTTTCTTCTGTACAAGAGAAGTGAGAAACAAATTGATAGTGGAAGACACAATACCAGTTTTTCAGGTCCTCTTCCTTTGACAGCCCATGTTCTATTTATTACTACAACCGTACAGTCTTTATTCACCTTTTGCACTTCTGGGAGAACAATTTTAACATTGTGCTAATTAATTTGACCTCTCAACATGCCCAAGAAGCAGTTGTTGCTTTAAATTTTTTATAGAAAAAAGGAAATGGAGGCACTATGGCATTAAATGACTCGGCTCAAAGACATCCAACAAACAGCTTTTGCCTCAGCCAACTCTTCCATCCTATGCTTTACTTAAAAAGTCAGTCATCTCTTTGTTTATTTTCTCTTAGCCACATAGGTTCCCAAATTTGTCAGGAAACAAAACATGAGCACTACAAGATCCTCACTGGGACTCTGAAATAAATGTGTTCAGTACTGTTTCATAAATGCAGTCATATTATTAAAATCAAAGAGGCTGTCTTAATCCCTTCGTGCAAAGGGACAAATGTTAAAGCTATGCTTAGCCTTAAAGCTTCATCTTGAACATTTTGAACTGCACTGAGCTGAATCTTCACCTGTGTTGTGCCCCTGCTAAAAAGCTGCAGGAACTCGCTGGCTGATGATGGCTTAGATTCAGTCCTTGGACACATGCCTACTCTTCCTGTTATTTGAATGCTTTCAGCATTAGTTATGCCCTTTCTTCCAGCTAAGTCCACCTGGTGCAGAAGACTTGACTAAATCTTTTGACTAAATCAAAAAGATTTGACTGAACTAAGTGAAAATTGTTTCAAGTTTGAGATCAATGTCAGATAAGGAAATAGTGAAACTGCAAATCAGCAAAACTTTTATTTCCAGTATTAGCCCTATGCTCAATTGACACCATACTTATGGTTGCAGAACCTGTATCATCCATACATCCATTGATCAGCTCAAGAAAGTAAGGAGAGAATGTATGTTACTTGTGAAATCTAGAAAAAATTCTATCATGGTGAAGAACTCTGGGGTTTTTTATACCTTCCTTACATCTTTGTAGAAGAATGTATGCTTATTTTTCTAAAACACAAAAAACCATGACCATAGCAGTCAAAGAAGAAATACATGCTTGAAAATTAGTGGAAGCTGCAATCAGATCAGCAATAATGTACAAGAGAATTTATGGTTTAAACTAAAAACTGAACTTGCACATGCAGATTTTTTAGTGAACATTGCCATGCCTTAACCTTGACTGAGAGAAAGGTGAGAAAAACTTCTCTCGATGTTTGATGACAACACTGTCGTGACTGTCTTGTAATGTAGTTTTTTGCTGTTTTTTGAAATGCAATTGAATTCAGTTAACGTGAACCATCAGAGTCTAAACACTGTCAAGCAGTGACGTGGAGGTGACAGCTTCTGCCTATGTGTCATGGAATTCTTCATTTCTACAGTGATACTGTTACAAGAAATAATAAAAGGACAAGCAAAGAAATCTTGATTTTTAAAGTATGTTTACTGTGACATACCTTATCCAACATCCCCATACAACTGTTTGTATCAGTAAAGACATTTTATCATGGATTTTGAGACTTCTCCAATGATTCAATGCCTTAATTCGCTTCCAAACCACCCTCAGAGAAGAATTCTTCTTCAGTTAAAAATTACTGTTGTCTACTAGTGTGTACTAGTGACACAAACGTCACTCCTCTTGACCTGCAAAGGGCTCCTCTTGACCTGCAAAGAGCACTCTACTGCTACCCCTTTCCCCTGGGCCAAAGACCCTACGCCTAAGAAGACCCTTCTGAATACTGCTAGATACCCTGTTTCCCATCATACCTTCTCCTACATTCCACCCTTTTACTCCAGAAAGGTTCCAGTAAATCTCTTTTCCAGCTGCAAGTACTGCCTGTAACCTGTTCAGAACAGGCTGCCTCCGGCAACTCCTATAAACCTTTCCTGAGCACCAATGCACAGAACGTGCAAGTGTGAGACAACATGCTCCTGAAAAAGAGTTGAGTCATTTGAGTCATCTCCTCTGAAGGGTTAAAATAGGAAATGTAAAGGGACTTTATATCTTTTATGTCAAAGGCACTTTTAGGAGCTTTAAAAAAAACCTACAGTGTGTGGAGTTAACTTTTCTATAGGGTAGATAGTTAAGGGAGAAGAACGTTTTGAAGGGTAAACAGCTTTGAATGCCTATGGCAGTAATTTTGAAATTGACACTTGCCAGGAAAGAAATGCAACTAATACAGAGTCATGAAGATCTGATGTATAAAAGCAGTAGACAAATTTGTCATACCTGCGCAGGTGCTATTGAGGGTCCCAAAAGACAGTCATCAGTCTTGTGCTGTTGAATAACTCCGAAGAGACATGTCTACTTGCTGCCTTAAAAACTAACAGCATTCTGTGTAGTTCTTGAGGGAAAATAAGTACTCTCTCCCCCTTCCTGTCCCTGTTACTTTGCTGGTGCAGTTGAGCACCAGACTATCTGAAAGGATGATCCATCATTTTTGTTCTAGGAATTTCATGGTACTGTTTGGTGACTCTTCCAATAACCTTCTCCAAGATAACTTTTATAAAATCATGATATAGGCAGAAACAACTCTGAGCAAGATAAATTCTTTATTTCACCTTCCCTTGCAAATTTTTTAGAAGATCCAAAGTGAAATATCATTATTTCTATCTCAACTATTATATGACCAGACTGGTTCATTTCAAATTTGACAAAATAAAATTGAATCAAATTATTCTCCCCAAGTGACTTCTCTTCTGTTAGCTTGAACATATTTCCAGCAGTTTCAGGGATGATGTTACCTTCTGAGATCTGAATTTGGAAAGCGTGGTGTTTATAAAAATTACTTAAACTTGATCTATGGAAGTCAGAACTGCTAAAACCAGTAGAACATCACCTAATTCCTCATGTATTTTGATCTTCAGTGTTTCTTATTTATACTGCATGCTAGGGATGAAACTGGCACTCACAGAAGTGGTAAAGTTGCAGCAATGGAGATTTTACCTCCTCTCCATTCATCTAATTAAGTGTTTCAGCAATACAAATGTCCTACCCTATGCTTAAGCCTAAGGATTTATACCATCTTTCAGGTATCCTTGCTCCTCAGTGCCTCCAAAGATACAGATGATGAGTTGCCACGTATAGTCAATGAATGTTGTTTATTCTAAGATGAACATTTATTTTATGGAAGATGATGAGCTTTGACAACAGAAACCAAGCCACCCATTTCCTCTGCCACTTGCTGTTATTCATTAAATTGACTCATCCTCTTTATTTTTTATTCTCATGTCTTTTGAGCAATGTGACAAGAGTGCAATATGATGCAAGGTTTCACATGCCCCAATGTCCTCTTTCCAAATCAGTGTTGTTTCAGTTGTAGTCAGGATTTGGATATGCTGAGGCACAGTTTAATGGTGTTTAATGGCGGGGAAATGGTTTTTCCCCAAGAATATGCAAAAGCAAATCTTATATTTTGAGAAGCTTTGGTAGCCTCTTGCAGCCTAGATGGAAACAAACTGCTCAGGATGGGTTAGACCAGATCACATCAGAGGATAGCTGGATGCTTTGATTCTGCTAATCATAAATCATCAAAATACATCACTAATACATTGCATTGTGGCAGTTTGCTGCCTGTGCATTCATTCAATGTTTACTTAATTGGGGAGGGCAAAACCTATTTCCTGTAGTAGCTATTTACGTTCACCATGGTAGATAAAAATGGTATTAACTTTGGCTGAGAAGGAACGTGTCACATACCTTCTGGTGGGGAATTACAGCCCTGGGAGAGTCAATTCTGGGTGCTGTGGTTGAAACTGGCACTGGACGTTTAGATCTGGAGACCCACAAAAAAAAAAAAAAAAAAAAAAAGAAAAAAAAGATCAGCAATCTGGACTCCTATTTTTCAGCTCTAATTTCATGCAAAAATGCCACCTCATCAGGCGTGAAAGCTAAGCATAGCCTAGAGTGTTTCTACATCCTCATTTACAAAGGCGTTAAATGTGAGAAAAAGTTTGATATAGTTTCTCTGATAAAAGAACGATAAAAAAACACCAGTTACAGAAGCAGCCTCTGATTTGGGAGATCATCTGCTTTCCAGTACCTTGTGACAAACTGCATTTTCGTAGATGATAATCAGCCACAACTAGATAAATTCAGTTTTGGGCATCACTCTGGAAAAAGGGACTTAGAAGTGTCTTAAAATGCAGAGGCTAAACGTCGGTACTGAGGGATCTCAAGATCAACTCCTTAAAAGATTATCATTTAATAGCTTAAACTGCATAGCAACTGCCATAATTTAAAGCTCTCTGCAGGAAGAAACATGGGCTTCATTTCAGACAATTTAGTTTCAAAAGGAGCAGATCACTACTGAATTAACCACACCACACTCCAAATGTCTGCCTTTCACCTGTATTTGATAAATATATGTACACGGTCATTTAAAAAATGAAAATAAACCCCACTAAAATGCTTTCAAAACACACAGTTTGCCCTTTTATTGGAACATAACAAAGAAAGCACTGTGACAAATGCTAACTGAAGCACTCCAAGATGCTTATGTAAGTAAATATGTATTTGTAGGAGGTGTCAGAAGAACCTGAACAGCGCTGAACATCCCCCTGGAATCTTTCCAATACACATGGGATCACCAGGAAAAACAAAATGAAAAATGTAAAAATAGTCAAGAGAATCAGAATTATACAAGTAATATCCTATTGCCAACCTACAGGTCAGGATTATGTCTGGAATTCTCATCTTTGAAAAGTATATTTCAAAATTAGGACAGATACAAACATAAAATAAAAATACTTAAAAGCATGCAAACAAGTAGAAGCCACTGAGATATTTGGAATAGTTTGCTTTAGACAGGAGATGAATAAGGGAAGACATTACAGAGGCTCAGAAAATAATGAATGGTAGAAAAAGGGAAATAAAGCTACGTTCCTGGACATTAAGTGAAATTGAAAAGACAACACATAAAAAATTGATAAAGGCAAACATTTTTTCCTAGACTACTTGATTAACCTTAGGTGAAATTCATTGTTACAACACATCATTGAGACTATCAGAATAGCAGGGTATCGGAAAGGATTAGATATTTATACTTACAGTAAAAACCCCAACAGCCACTTTAGATTGGGTAAAAATAAGTAGCCATATAGATTCTAATTTTTCATGGCACAACTTAAAAGGCTGATAGTGGAAGACTGTGTTAGGTTCATTATTTCCTTACGGAGGGCTGTGTTGCACTTTCCTCTGAAATACTTACCAGGGCATCTATCAGAGACAGAAAACTGAGCTAGACAAAAACTAGGTTCACCCATAGCGGCAACACCTGCACTAATACCTAGCTTCACATTGAGTTGTGTATTTAGTTTTAGCTGCCACACGTAAAATATTTCCCTAAGAAGGAGTAAACAAACAAAAAAACCTAGGAAAAATGAGTAATCCTTACAGAACTGGAAGACTTCCATATAGAAGATATGGAAGTTATGCTAGTTTGAGAGCTGAAAACAAAGATGATGTAATAGATGCCTACTTCACAAAGAGATACTATTAAAATGAACACAGGTTGAGGAGACAATGACAACTGTTGTTTTATTAAACAATAGGTAATTAATCAGTGAAATTCACTGACAAAGTATTCCTGAAACAAGAGATGAGAAAATAGTAACAGGCACCAATGTTGATACTCACAGTTGGAATACATCACAATATACTCCCTAAAACATAATTATCTGCAAAATATATACCTTCAAGTTCTAAGAACAAGAGCTAATCACTAACTGCCCAGAATAAACTTTCCTCAGGCAAGTTACTAACTGATCTTCCCTAAGGAGTAAGCACTGCACCCCTCCTCCAGCCATTTAACTTAAAAAGAGAAACATAAATATAATAAATATTCAATAAATCATATTCATGAGACACGCACATCTGTCATGAAAGACGGCAAAAAAGAGAAAGGAAAAAAACCTCAGCTGCATCCCAGAAGACAGGCAGAGTTGCTGAAAATTAACTGTGACAATTTACAGATTTAGGGGGAGATTCTGATCCGCCTTCCACTGGTGCCATTTCTGGGTACACCCAGTTATTTCTATGAAGTTCTGTGGGGGGACTGGGGTGCACTCAAGACCACAGCCGGGCAGAGCAGACACCACGTGTCCCCTCCGCTCTGCTCAGTGATAATGAATTTTAGTGCCAAAGCTGCTCAGCACTGTAAACATTGTTTGTCAGGTACAGACGTACAGCAGACAACCACATACTGCATGTTTGGTGCATAACTGGAAAATATTTGTATTGCAGCAAAGACATTTATTTACCAGACTGATCCATCACTTCTGTTATTTATTGTACATCTATTTTTCCTCACTCATTACTTGACCACAGATGATGTTAAAAAGCTGTATTTTTTCCACATTACTGAGAAGCTACATCTGTCATTCACAGTGCTAACCAACCAAGATTTTTATTTCACACCAACTTTGAGGTTTTAAGATGTTACTTCAAAACAATGAGGTTCCTACATAGCTCTACCCTGGAAGTTTATAGCTTTAATGTTTAAAAACAGAATGATGAGGCTTGCTAGATTTAGTAGAGGTTTGTACCAGAGAAAAGGGCAGAAGAGGTGAAGTCAATTTGTGCATGAAGTGATTATTTACATAAGAGCCATTACTCCTCTGGGAAAAACATCTGCAAGTTCAGGACATTTTTTTCCTCCCTCTTTTGCTAGATGAATCAAATCCTGCAGCAATGTAAGTTTGCTTTTCAAGTGACGATAGTGCTGTTGTAAACGCGTGTGTCCAGGTTTGCATTTTAATCCATTGATTGCAAAATTATTTTATTGCAAACAGTCAGGGAGTGTACTTGCTTGGTAGGGCTATGAGGAGGATGAAAGTCCAAATTTCACAAATGACTGTGATAATTTTAGATTTGATATTGAAATGTTCCATCATGACTGTTTTTCTGAAGCAAGTGATTTTATTTCAACTTTTTGAAAATATAGAAGAAAATGTCTAAGTTAGAAATGGAAACAGAAGCCTCATTTCCAAATCTCAAAACAGTTTTAATGATGATCAAATACATTATTCGGGTATTTTTAAAATTCTCCTCCTTTCCACAGATACAACTCCCCTCTCCCTCAGTACTGGTTCTCTTTCTTAATGAAGTTCAAAACCAAGATGGATGTAGTTTTTCTAAGCAGTTAAATTTTGATAGCACTGCCAAGATGGCTGTCAAAATTTCTACTTGTTCCTACCTACCTAAATATATCTTTAATTGAAGAGCACTTGACTTCAGTCCTGGTATCTTTGCACTCAAAACAAAGGCTGATTAGGAGTCAACTGCATTAAGAGGAGCTGCCTGCCTACGGGCTGCAAAAGAGTTCTGTAATGCACCAGCAGTCTAACGCGTGTCCGCAGGGAAGCACAGCACTGTACTTGCAGAGAGGTGACATGATCCTAGAGATAATAGCTCTTTTTCATTTTTATGTGGCTATTTTGTATTTCGTATCTTCACCAGTCAGTGTCCATCTTCTCTTTTCTAATTCTCAGGACATTTCTTTTGTTACAGTAAGCTTTTGCTTTCACTTTATTACACATGAGCACTTACATATACTTTGTTGAGCATCTTAATAATTGTATCTTAATATTTCAACCACTAGAAAATGAAAAGGGGTCGAATGCATGGAAAGGTAATAAAACAGATTAGATTAGGGTTAGAAATGCTTAGAAAACATTTTACATACTTTACTTATCACCTAACTGAAATTAAGTCATTCTGGAGTGGGGTGGGTGAACGTATAGCAGGATGTAAAACAACACAACATGTAGAATTTGGCTTCTGGTTATCTATCTGTTTTAATGCAATAATATTCCTGACAATTTGGTGGGGAAGTGGCAGGGGGAAGAGACCTAAAAGGGACAGACTAAGTATTCCTCATGGTTATCAATTTAAGGTGTCCATTTAATAAGTGCTAAGAGCAGTAATGCATCAGCTAAATCTTCAGCTAAACAAGTGAATTAAGTAGCCAAATAGAAGCTGGTTCTTGTTTGTAGGTCTTGCACAGAAAATCCTGACTCTCATGATACCAGTTCTCTAAGCCCTGCCTGGGACATCAGCAAACAGTCTTAGTGACTCCAATGGGAATCACAAAGACAAAACCCTGAACGTTTCACAGTACTTCAAATAAAACTGCGATCACTTTTGAGCTAGGATGAGACCTACTTTCCCTCTCTCAGGATATCATCTGTGCCTGCAATAAAATTGAAATGTATTTTCATCAGCAGTTTTGCTCTCTCGATATCAATGGTGAATGCAAATATTAGCATTTGGCTGGATGACTGATTTGTTAATTATTTCCCTGCATTGTGCTGCAGTCGGATTGCAAGACAGGCAATTACACTTTCCAGGCCTAATGTAACATATGGACAAAAACTTCTTATGCATAAATGACACCAAGCTAAAGGGAAGCTGCTATCCAAAAAAAAAAAATCTATGAAAGAGAATTTGTTTGGAAGTGTATAATACCCATTTTCCCTCAGAAGGGATCTGAGTCAGGGAAACACTGAGCTGCAAACAATATGGGATAGAAAGGGAAAGGAACAGTGAAGAAGCCTTGGAGAATTTTGTCAAAGGAAGGAAAGGAGGACTGGAGACAGTATGCCTAAAGCTGACATTTTTGAAAAGGATTATGTATTAAAAAACATTGGTGAGGTAAATTCTACTCTCCTGGCCTCTCTCTGATCTCTTCTACTTCTGTGGCATCCACACAGTACCTGTTGCATCTCCTTAATCTTCCCCTCCCTCCTGCTATGCAAAAATCCCTTCTTTCTTGAACTGCCCCACATTCTGCCCTCCAGGCTGTTCTCCCTCCTAAATGGAACAAGTGGCTTCCAATGCCTCCATCTCCTCTTGGTCAACTTGGTACCAACCATAAATTTCCTCCATCCCAGCAGCTCCCATGGGCAAATAGGGAGGCTCTGCCAGTACCCCTGCAGCTCTGCTCTGTGTGTGACAGTTCTCCAAACAGTACGAAGTACAGATGCTGAGCACATGCCTGGCACTCACCCAACACACATAGCAAGCTCTACACTTAACCTCCGTGGAGCACCGACACCTTTTTTTCAGGCAGGGTATTTTTCTTGCTGTCCTGTTCTTCCTGTCTTTGCACGATTTTTAAACCATTTCCAAACCTCTCCTTATAGCTACTGAAAACTCAGGTAATCCATAAAGAAATGTGCATTCATCCACAGAAAATTTAATTCAGTTATAGAACTTGTTTGTGCTGTCATGGATTGTGTTTGTATTGCCATTAACACTGTTGAAAAAATACATCATTTTATATCAAATCCAAAGGAAATACACCTTTATTTCCAAAATTAGAAACTTTGTTTCTAAGTAATAAGTAGATCACAAGAATTTGAAAATGAGCTTGCTTTGATGCTGAATTACCAAACCAATAACTCACAGTGATCTACTGTAGCTCGCAAAACCTTGTTCACATCACTACGTAATCACTCAACTCTCTCACAGAGCTTTGTTTTAAGCTCAAATACGATATTTTACTAGTTTTGTTTAAGACCATTAATCCATATATTATAATCATGATACTACTTACTTGAATTTTTAATGTTAACCCAATCCAATTTACATTTGACTTCAGATTTCATTACAGGAGTTTTGCACAGCTTTTCTGGTTGTCCATACTAACTTAATTTGAATAGCACAGGATTCAAGTAAAATACACTTTAAGTAGGCTGAAACAGGATTCTATTAGAGAGAGGATATGGGTTCTTTTTATTTTCTACTTTTTGTTTACATGTTTTCCATGGCTATTACTGATCGGATAAAAGCATCAGATGTTCCTCTCAAAGCTTGTTTTAAAGTAACAGCAGAAACATTAAGATGAATAGAAGCAGTACTTTCTGCACAGTCCAGGCAAAACCACAGTACTTCAAATACTCTGAAATATATAAACAGGTATTGATTATAAATATGAAGCCACTATTCTCACCTCAATAATAAACTAGCTAAATGTAGAATTTGGTCGGCCTACCTATAGAGAATGGTGTTACAGAATCAAAAGCGAGAGGCTGAAATACAATCAAAATTATCAGAGAAGGATCAAGGCTTAATGATATATAACCTTCAGATACAGTGTCTCACTTGAAATCTGTAAGTTCAGCATAGTTATTTTTTATTAATGGTTTCATTATTATGTTTATTATTTATAATTACTGAGAGACAGTAAAAAGAAATCTATTTAAGGTAAACATACAAATAATAATTTGTTAATTTAAGAAGAGCAGAAAAAATATTTGGGTTATGAAAGATCTAATACTGTAGAGCAAAGAATTAGCTATTACTGAAAAAGAGCAGAAGTAGGACTGAATAAAGATTCAGTACTTGTACGTAGCGTACTATACCCTGGTCTTGAGATGTGACTCAACTCTCTCCACTAAACACGATTCTTCAAAATTGTTATTTATTAAGTATAAAATATATATACAGGTTCTTTAGCTGAAGAATATCTGTAGTGAACCATAGTGATTTCCCCTGTTTAGTTTTTGGCTGCTATGCAGGTAGTGTACCTGAGACTCAGACTTACCCCCATTCAGGTATCATCAGGCTCCACTGCAGTCCTGCAATTCTTGGCTTCTTAACAGCTTCCTTAAAGGTAAAAGTCATTCAGGTATAGATTTCAGAGCAGCACTGGGGACTGCTGTAGGGCATCATCCTAAAGAGCCAACTCCAGAATCAGGGAATCACAACTGAACTTCAAAGATATGATGATTCACAAAAGAATAATATAAATCTTTGTAACTGCCTTCTGTTCATACAGAAGATTTCAAGTGTTGTCCAAATCCAAACAGATTTCTAATTCTATGCAGATGAAGTATTTTTTTCCTCTTGCCACTCAAAATTTTCTAAAAACAAAAGCCTAACTCAGGATACTTTAAGCATCCTGACCACAAATTATTTTCTTTAGTTTCCTGAAGCCGTTCATGAAGCATATTTACTTTGCTGATTTTTCTGTAATTCCTCTTATTTGGGATGTGGACCTTACAGTGTGCCACATGGCTTTCAGAGCATTTCTAATTCACATACATGGGAGAAAAAAGTAAGTGAATATGGATAATTAGATCTTAACTACAGTCTGCTTCATTTAGGCCTTCACTTTTTTTTCAACCAACCTAAAGCACTTCAATGAGCTTTCCACTAATGCCTGTATCTGAAAGACTTTGAGTGGAAACATAACTCTATGTCTCAAGACTGCTAAGTCAAGAAAGTTAGCCAGGACTTGTCAAAAGCATTTGTTTCCTTTAGAGGTACTCAAGTACTGTTTGAAGTTGTCATTACAGTAGTGCAGAAACGCCACAGGGCCAGCCCCTACCCAGCGCTCAGCGTTGCCGTGCTGCAACAGGACCAGCCAGGGAGAGCCAGACACAAAGAGGCAGACAGCCCCTGAAGATGCTGCAAAGCCACACAAAAGGGACCTTGGTGTATCTCTGCTCTCATTGTAAGAAACAATGGGGCCACCAATGACTAGGATTTTGTGAAAAAAGAATGAGGCCTGACAGCTTTTAGAGTGGCTGATGGGCAAGAAACAGCACAGTAAAAAGGATCCAAAGGAAACTACAGACCTCACATACACAAATAATGCATTACAAGATTCATCTAGTATTTTACCTGATTGAACAATTCCTCATTTCACTTCTTAAAAACACTATATCATCTATTCCAATTAGCTTCAAGAGTGTAATTTACATTTTGACATGGCCATGCTTAATGTTAATCAATAAGAAAAGGTCCCAGCCCTAATAAATTGTGACCTTCCTGTCCACCATAACATTTTGGTAACATATTGACTTCCTCACTGCAGAATGCAACCAGTAACTGTCTGAAAGATTACAACTGTCATGTGTATTTAGTGAGTTGTGTCAGCCCATTGACTCTGGTGAGATGTGCCCATGACACCCATCTTAACCTTTCCATGGTGAGTGCAATATAATACGTAAAAGGATTCACATGGAGATTATCTTTAGCTCATACAGAGAATATTTCTCAGACAAATAAAATGATGACTTTTAACCTCACCTCTAAGCTGGTATTTGTGAGGGAAAAAAAAAGTGATGTGTTCTCTGAGAACAGTTCTAATCCCCAAGCAGAATCTTGTTGTAATGAAAACTTCATTGCCCTTTAAAGCCTTGGCATATATCCACAGTTACCAGGCTCTTTTCTAAAACTAACATGGACACTTTATGCAGTGAGTGTAAATAGCACTCCACTCAATTATACTGATCATGAAAGGAACATATTTCTATTTATTGCAGTGACTGACACTGATATTTTATTTCATTTTCCATGGAAAAAGCTGCTCATTTATTTTAACAGCATTAAACGTTACTACTCAAAGACGGTAACTCACAGCCCTGTCCAAATGCTAGCCTGACATTTATTAACAAATCCTACTGTCCTCTCATACCTGCATACAAAGGGGCATGCAATTGGATTCACCTCTATTTCACAAGGAGTGACAGAGGACCACCTCTCTCAGCTCATAGCAATACATGGCAGCTTCCTTAATCCACTAGTAGAATATGTCTTTTTTAAATGCTTTGAGCACACAGCATCATCAGAGTTTCAGGGGAGGGGGGGGGGAAACCACGGCTATCGGAGGCAGATGGCTCTCAAAAGTTCTAGAGTCACATGTCTAAGCAAAATAAACTAGTGTCACATGTAACACCCACCATTAGTAGAAAAAGGAAAGGAACACTGATCTGCTTAAAATTTTGAATTTATACACATCGTGATTCAATAAAGCACGTAAGTAGCTGTTTGACTGCTCTGCTTTGCTTATCTTTCCAAAGGTAGATTTTGCAATACCTCTCCTGAGTACAGGTCCATGCAGTTACCTACAGACTAAGGTGCTCACTGAGTGAACTGTGGCTGGCTCCAACACAGACTGTCCACGTGGTCACAGATCTCAGTATTTGGTCCTGTGTAATTATTCCAGTGAACATCACATGGAATATCTAACATTGCAACAGTATTGAATTTATTTATTTCTGATATTTAGCCACGATTTTTTCAAATTAACCTTTAAATCCTGATGAGAATCATATTGGCATATTTAAACATAATTTCTGCAGAACTCAAGGGAATGGATTAAAAGACAGCTTCATTTTTTAATTTTTTCTTTTGATACTCTTCATTTTTTTTTAAGTGTCATCTAATTTCAGGCTATATTTCTATGGCAATATGAATATCTTTGTACTTGAATACAGAGTCCGTCATTTCTAGTGAAAAGTTAAATGCAAATGGCACATCTGTGCCAATACTTAAGGCTGAGTGTTCTGCCACGAGGTACGCATTCATATCCTTAATCCAGTCTGACATGGTCACAGCCATGCATCCACTTCTGCATCCAGTACTTCAGAGATCCTTACTGGAGTCTTGATGTTCCTTAGGACCTTAGGGTCCTTGTTCCCTAAACGTTTAAGTGCTGCTATGATAGATATTGAGTTCCACGTGGGACTCCTGAGTGCGAAAGCATTACTGCAGCCTCATCCAAGGAGCAGTTCTTTGGTAATGGACATTGTTTCCATAGTTTTAAGATTGCAGACAGAAAGGCAGGAACAACCAGGAAAAATTTAGTCACTCCAAGAATGTATTTAAGGAGATATATTCACAATGCTGAACACAAACAGTAGCAAATTATCACTAGCACTAGTGTTCCTTTCAGAAAGAAAAAAAAAAAAAAGTCACATTCATACGGGCTCACATTCTATCTCTAGTAGTTAAGCAGTCCTTGAATGAAAACATCATTAGTCTGATGAATGGAATGGAATCATTCAAAGAGGGGGAAAAAAATCAAAATCCATATTTTCATTTTCTATTTGTTTTTACTAATCATCTCCTACAATGCTTTTAGGAAATGTTCCTACAGAATAGTCTGAGTACCACTATCTCAGACTGTTCTTCCATCAATATTGTTTATATAGTTTTAATTTATTCTTAAACTGGGATAGATACCCTCTTCTAATTCTTCTGAGCATAAACACAGCCTAAATCTGGTTCCGATTTAAAACGTGCCCATCCACAGACCTAAAACATGCACAGAATTGGTTACTATTCACAGCTTCAGACAAAAGAAAGCAGTTTATAATCACCACTGAATTCCTCTTGCTTGCAGTTTGCTGTCACCACATGCTTTATTTATAGTAGGCCTGAAATAAATACTGCAGGATCAGCCATCTTTCGGTGCTGCACAGAACAGGAAAGCTATTAAATATTTACCATAAGTCTCTCATACCTTTGCCTCTGACACTTTCCCTTTCACTAGAGAAAGGGATTATTTAGTTCATGATTTTCCAGCAAAAAAACAGTCAGTTGTGTCTGTCTGGAGGTGAATGGTAGCATCACTGGCATGCCCTGGGAGGGGGAGGCTGTGTCAATGCACACCAGGCATGGAAAGTCTGCACCTCCCCTGCTCCTTGTCGGCAGCGCAGGGTGACGCCAAGGCAGGAGTCTTAGTGTGTCACAGGAATGTTTGTACCAGCAGAATGAGGCGCACTCATGTTACAGCACTTTCCAAAACTAAGCCAGTACATTTGGTGAATCCTTTCCAAGGAGGCTGATCGGATTCCTTGAGTTAAGATCAAATGAATGTTGTGGATGCTCCAGTGAAACATGTTGACAAATAATTCTGCACTCTCATGCATTGCATTTACTGTGAATTTAAAAAATAAACCCATTTGTATGAAACAAAAGTAGATTTTGCATGCATTTTGTTTTTCACCTGTGAACTGAACACTGTAGGACAACACATTTATGGCCCAGTATCTGTGGGAGAGCCAGCCAGACAGTTAAAGATGAACTTTGACTGTCCCAGAACTAACATGCCTGGGGGCAGCTGTGTAGCTCAAGTAACTGATTAGAAACTGATACCGAAAAATGACTGAGTACTAAACTCCAGGAGGTCATAAAAAGACTAAAAGCAAAGCAATGTCCTTTTCCACCACAACCCAAGTCATTAGAGAGCATGATCATAGCCTTCTATAGCATTGTCCGGCAGAACTAGCACCAGTCCCGCCTCCATACATCTGGAGTAATGCAGGTTTCTAAGGAACGAGCTGCATCTATGTAAGTATCAAACATTTTAGAATATCAGCCTTGTTTGCCTGAATACTGTCACGCCTCATGGAGTTCTGTGGGTAATAGTGCACAGTGACAAAGATATTTCTTTCCTTCTCCCCTCCCTTGTGCTCTCTTTTCTTCAGCAGAAGAGAATTCACTTCCTAGATGTATTTTATCTTCTAAACGGAAGGAAGCAGAGCTGGTCCAGAGGACCCTACAGCTTTCCACACCACTGGATCACAGGCCTCTTTCTCCAGGAATAGTCCAAATACTTCATCTCCCTGCCACTTGTCTGTCTGCATCCTTTAACTTCCCAAAAGCAGCACAGGGAGGCATGCTGTAGGCTCTGGATAACTAGGCAGCATGGATTGAAAGCGAGCAGTCAGACGTGCAGCATTTCACTCAAACCGGTAACAAGACAAGTTCTGGCTGCCTGATCAAACCTCTAGCATAGCTGCTGAGACATCCATCCTATTATTGTGGTTTCATGTGAAAACATAGCCCGAGTGAGGTGTTAAGAACAAATTTAACAGGGAGTTTAGGGAAGGAAGTTGTCAGAAAAAAAACTTGATATCCACAAATTCCTGAACCCGTAATGGGATATCTGCACGAGTGAAACATGGAGAATTCCACCCAGGCCAGCACTGCACGCTAAGCACTCACTGAAGAGCCATGTTAGTATACCTTCAACAGTACAGATTGATGGTACTTGAAGAAAAACTAAGTTTGTATAGCCAGAGAAGTGCAGACTCTCATTGTTTAGGCAGGTAAGTACGAATGGGCATTCTTAATGCTTCCCTTCTGCTACATTTGATGTCTTGCAATTTGATACCCTGCACAAGTGCTGACACCATGTACAGCTTTTCTTGACAGCCAAATAAAAAATAACCGGTTCTCCACCCTGAAAAACAAACCCCACAGGGAACTTAAGTGTAATAATAAAAGTGAGGAGCAGCAAACACTGTCTGAACTGTCAGGTTATAAACAACACTCATGAAACCTTCATGGTCAGGATCAATAAAAGGAAAGGCCATCGCTCTTGAGAGCCAAGAGCGATTAGAAAAATAAAAAGCTTTCTGTCTCAGAGCATTTATGATTTCATGTTACACTGCTTCTTCCGTGGCCTTAAAGACTAAACAAGCAAGTTCACTTCTACTTCAGTGCTGCAACAGCAAAACCAAGACACAGACTGCCTGGTAAGGCATTCCATGACCTTGAAACATAGTCTGTAGAGCCATGTGACTACTTCACATAAATGTCCAAGATTATCGAAATTTAGGGCTGAAGTTTTCCCTTCACAACAGTCAATTTCCTAATGCACATATATGCCTTCTCCATTTGGAAGGATTTCCAATGTTTCCAAACTTCTATGCAAATCAGATAACTGAGTGGACCATCTCTATGATCTTTATGGAAACTAGCTTTCGTTTTCCATAGTAGTAGAACATGTCACTCCAGTTTCATTGCTGCAAACCATGTTTAAAAAAGTAAATATGATCTCTTAGCACAGTCATTTTCCTGGTAATCAAGTCCCAGGAGATCTTGCCTTCTCTTGTTTTGTTCTTATTTGGTTGAAAATTACTATTGCTAGTGACTGCTCCCATATTTTTCATGTTAACTATTCTTCTTCTCACCAATACAATCTTTGCAAAATTATTTTTATTGAATAAAAATATATATTTCACTGTAAATTTTGGCCAGGTGACTAAAGTGACACAATCATTTTGTACTTGGGTAAATTAACCGATTTGTGCCTAGGAAAAATGATTTTTCAAGGTGAGATTAATCTAACTTCACAAATATTGTGGAGATGCCTTTTGCTCAAGACATTGGGATACTGGTTTATTAATGTGGTTCTATGCATATGTCAGCTAGCTGAGACCACGTACTAATAGGGTTTAGCTTGTATAAATACTGAATTGCACAAAGGGAAAGACAGCTTAATGCCTCTGAGCACAACTTTTTTGAATAGCCACTAATCATCTAAGAAAAAATACTCCTAAAAAAAAATTACTTTTCAAGTCTTTGTCATTTGTTTTTCCCATATAACTCTAGTGAGGCTGAACGGGTCACCAATGCGAACTAATAGCTCACATCAAAAAGCAACTGTCATACTGAATAGGAGATTCTATGAATTGTATAAGTTTAAAGCAAAAGCATCATCTGAGAAAGTTCTCAGTTGCTAACAAAGCAGCTGTCCAACCTATTTTCACTTAATAGTATTTCACATCACTTTACACCACTTCTTTTCAAAATGGATCTTATCTACATCTATTATTTATGCAAGCATATTTCAGTCTGCAGAACACTCCATTACTGCTTACTTTGGCTGTTCACTATCCACATAAATTGATTATCTGAATCATATTCTGTTGTTTTGGAACCAAGAGACAAAGCAAGTCTTAAAAAAATAAATAAAACAATAGAGCACGAAAGGAATAAATAATAATGCCACTACAGTTATGTGGACAAAGAATAACATATACCACAATAAATAAAGCTTTATCAGTCTGAAAATATTTTAAGAAAAACTAACAATTACTTCAACCAGTAAACAATAAATAAGGTCCTGGGTGCTGTAAAAGGTTGGGGTTTTTTGGTTTTGTTGTTGGTTTGTTTGGTTGGGGTTTTTTTGGGTTTTTTTTTTTGTTGGTTTTATTGGGGTTTTTGTTTGTTTGTTTGTTTCTTTATGATGTGGCCACTAGAGTTGCTGGTGTTGTAATTTAGAGGTCAGCAAATGCAAAAGCACACCAACTACTCATATGAAATATCCCTGTCAACACTTGATCAAAATTTGTGTTTTAAGTAACTTGCATCTGTGATATGTATTAGGATAATTTTTTTTTTTAGTCACAGGTTTGGGAACTCTTCCCCTGTGTGGAAGGAGGGGTGATGGTTTGTAGTTTTAAATGCCAGGCCATAGAGGCAGCCACTGGACCACTTTTCAGGTCCAATATTCAGCAACATTAACTCCAAATGTGCAACAAGCCAAAGCACAATAAGAAACATTTTCTTGCAATGTAAAAACACAAGGATCCATTAGAAAAGACTGCACCAGTCTTTGCCTAACCTATGTAAAAATTATCTTCTCCACAATGCAATAAAAATAGCAGTTACTTTGCTTTGTATAATTATAGAACTTTAAATATTAATGCAACTATTACAGAAAATCTCTGTGCAAGGTTATCTGACTTGAGAGCAAGTTTCCTTGGAAGCAAAATTAATCAGGAAAAGTTAAGAGACTTGTTATGTGAAGAGAGACTGCTTTCTCAATGGCAAGACAACCTTAGTCACATCTCTATGAGAAAGCCTGCCCTCTCCATGTTCTATTGACTTCCTCTCCTGCACCCAAGCTACACCTTTCTTATTCTGTCAGATGCAGAGAGGCCACTTTCAAATTCACAAGTGCCAGGCTATTAACACAAATTCTCAGCCTGCTGTGATTTTTCACCCTGTGAATGACAGGCTCCTCCCATGCACTCATAACACTTTGTTGTTTCTAGAAGAGTTGTTCATAAATTAACCAAATAAGCCTGTGTGTTGTCTATATGGGAATAAGCAAAAGAAACAGCACTGTTGGATTTATTTTTTAACAGAAGCTTGAATAGATAGGGGATGACACCTGTATTCAATAGGCTAAGTTCAACACAGATACACTCAACATACCAACCATGCCGATTTCTATAAGAATCCATGCTGATTTCTGCAAGAATCAGAACACATTTTGGCTTTCCATTTCATATCTGTGCCATGAACACTTCAAATAAATCTACTAGACAGAGATAAAACACTTATATCCCTTAGTCACGAGTTTCATAGGATGCCCTTGGGAACGTAAAGACTAGTATCAACATACTTCTGAAGAGTGAGGCTCAGGTTGTGGCTGGCTGACTTGATCTTGTTCTGGGCCTCTAAGTGGGTCATGCTGTCAGTGTTGACTCCATCAATGGCTACCACAAGGTCCCCTTGGTTCATCTGCGACTGTGCTGCCTTGCTGCCAGGGGTGATCTGTGTGGGAAAAGAAAAACAAAAACTCGTATCACAATAAGTCATTCTGTGCACAAAGCACTTACAGAGAACTCACCCAGAATTCTAATGAGGAATAGATACAGCAATAAATACAGTAATAACTGTATCTATTATTGTATGAGTAGAACAATAAAATTTATGGAAATTAAAGTTAACTCACATTTCTGCAAAGGTCCAGGACAACATCTACTTGTCATTACTTCTATTTTGAGAGGTTAAGCCAAATGTAGTGGTTCCCCTACCACATATTATCTCCTCAAAGTGATAATTATCACTATATTGGAGTAGTATACAGAGACATTACTCAGAAGTGGAAAACCAACGAACCACTATCTACTGCATTGTTTTATTGTATTTTTCCTCCTAAGAGACATTTTTCCCAGATTAATTCATTATATTGAGTAGACAGAAAATGAATGTGTGTGAGGGGCCTTGGACATGCTGTGCTTCTTTTATAGTGAGCTCTAAAGGAAATAATTTTGCTTAACCTTAGCCACATACAACTATAGCTCCATTACCGAGACAGAGTACTGCATACCTGAGATGACCTCATCAGCCTGCTGGATCTGATACTCCAAAGACAGACCAACACTTTTAGAAATAAGAAGCCACAATGCTTCAACTACAAACCCAACTGCTAAGACAACAGTTCAGAAATTTTGTTTGTTCACTATGGCACCACATTTTGCCAACTCCAGATGTCTTGCAAACTGTATGTTCTCCAAATAGATGGTATCCCGACCTCAGTTTTTACACATCCCTCTCAGCTTGCATCTGGACAACACAGATACAGTACAGCTACTTGTGAAACTTGACTCCATTAGGGAATTCCAACTAAAAGAGAAGAACCTTCACATACCATCAGCCAGAAAAATTTTAGTGAGTGCATCAGAGTTGTCCTCTGCTTTCAGCACTCAGTACGGAAAGGGTGCAGACATAAGCTGTAGGTCGTTGCTCTTATTTTTAGGTACTCATAATCCTTACATTCCTCACTTCTAAAAAAACCCAAAGATAATCTAAAATACTATAACAAAGGCTGCAGTCAAAAAACTCTGCTCCTTCAGCACAGTGAACATAAGGAAAGATGTGTCTGATTATGAGCCAAAATTCCCCTGTGAATTCAGCCAGGCTGCAACTGTGAAGTTCAATTCCAAATCAAAACCCAACACAAATCCAAACATCTTTCCTCATCAAGCATGAAGTGAAATTCCTTAACCTGCCTTCCCTAATATGACCTCAAAACACTTTAAAAGTTCTTCCAAAACAATTCTCTAGACTCTTGTCTGTGCTCTTCCACTGGCAAAGACAAAGAAGAAAAAAAGGAAAAAAAACCCCAAACTTTTTTAACACCCCATTAAAGGTGCTCAGTATTGAGGCTGGCAGCCTAATTGACAGTGTCACCTGAGGATGGAGCTGTCAATTTACAAGAACAGAAGCTCTAGTATCAGGGTGCTAGAACAAAGTACCCCAAATGCTCATGACACTCTACTTAAAAACAGAGATTACTTTGGAATTAGGCATTGTAAATAACATCCCAGAACTTATCTGACTGGAAGACAGCTTTCTACACCTTTTCACTAGAGAGAAAAGCAATAAGAGTTCTGTGTTTCCTGAGTGGAGGAGAGCCACAGATACAATGTTCTCATGCAAAGCAGAGTTGACTGATAATGGCAGCACCATTCCCTGATATATTTTTCTGGTGCTAAAGAACTGAGAGGTGGGTGAAAACCTTTGTGGTAGTTTCAATGATGGAATTTTATTCTGCAGTCTAATGCACCCTCATAGAAAGAGATTACAAGAAACAAGAGATTTATATTACAAGCACAGTTTTCCTAACCTATTATACAAACATTAGCTTCTACGCATTTCATTGACTTGCATTGTGTGAGGTATACAGAATCTAGAAGCCTATTAAGAATATGGATTATCTGCATACCCACATGTACTTGTATAGTTACTGAAAGACCCTTCCCTACTCAGTCCCCCAAATATGTCAAGAAACAGAATCTGCAACAAAATAAGAGTTCAGGAAAAGGTAAAACGTGAACAAAAGCCAAACTCAGATAGTCAGTAAGACTTGAATTGATCAAGTAGCATACTTCAGTCTTTCTCAGTCTATCCTTTTTCTCTATTAACAGTAACTGTTTGCCAGCCAGGTAGACACCAAGGCTTGAACCTTCTTGATAATGATTTTTTACTAAATAATCTTCACACATCACTTCCGAGACATCACTTTTCACCTCCTCATCAAACATGCAAGTTCTTGCCACAAAACGTTAACTGTGTGATGCTCACACTTCCAGTCACCAGACATCTGGTTCCAAATGCCGGGAACTCCCCTTTTTGCTCATCAAGAACAAAGACCAGCGTTTGAACATCAATCCAGTTATTGAAAGTCAAATGTCTGCCCTCATTTGGGGATTCTTACTTAACACATACATCTCTCCCTCCACTCCCCAGTGATGCTTCAAACAAAATAACCCCAGAGAAGCAGAGCTTCCACAGAAAGGATAAAGAAGTCTAGATCTGGGTTTAAGAAATCTACAACATACTGTCTTCCCTCTCAGTTTCTCTGATTTCTACTTTTTGCAGTCCCAAATTTAAATGTTATATCTTAAAGATACAGCAGGTAACTACAAGTGTCCTAGAGTCAAATTTAGAGGGAGGGCTGGTTATAACTAGAGACTTAATTTTACTTGCTCTAGTGGGATATTTTCTGCCTAACACTTTCAGAAAACAATAATTACTTCTTTCCCCACTCTTCCCACTGGCTAAGAGCATGCTATGTAGATTATTTGGTTCTGTAGAGCTTCATATAGAAGACATTATTAAAGCCTGAATGTATAATCTGTATAAAATATTAGAATCAAAATACAAAACTATACCTAATGTAGTTAGAAGCTAACAGGCTTCTCTGTGAGACTTTCAAGTGAACCCACAGTGTGCTTTTACAGCAGACATTGAGAACAGCCAGTGATTGTCGGGAACAAAATACCAGTGTACAGATGGAGATACAGGGCAGCCAGATTTGAAGTGTCAAGGCACATTCAAGACTATCTTGTTCCCATTTTTAAAGATCCAGCAGAAAGGAATGGAATGCAAAGCGTTTATCTGCTGGTATTTTCCTTTGACAATTAATCTCTAATCTTCTAAAAATTTACTGAATATAATCACAGAGAAGCTCTCACTGTGTCTTTGTGAAATCTTTAGGGTTTATTTTCTTTTTTGTTTTAATTTTAAATGAAGATTGAATGTTAATTAACTCTTGGAATTAGACTGCAAATCCAGATCTGTCTACACAGTAAATTCTAGTTTGCTCTTATCTCAGCCCCTTTTCTATTAACAGAAGTAACAAAAGTAGAGAAATATAGTTCTATTTAGGCAAAATATGCATTTTTCAATTTGACTACCAATGTTTTTTTCTTAAAACAACTCTGGGTGAGATCTAGACAGATTTCAGAAAACCTTTGTAATAGTCTTAACTTGTTTGCTCTGGATGATAACATAGCTTTCAGATGCTACGTGTTGCAAATGCCTTTATTTAAGAGATATTCACCAGACAGTCAAGGTATAGCTACTTCCGTCAGCTGATTACAAAATCCAAGCCAGGGTACCACTGACAGATCTAATTTTAATAGTATTTCTTTAGTTCCTCGAGCCTAAGCACAGACTTCATCTTGAAAAGCCCAGCATCTTTCACCTCTCTCAGAAAAGCAGAGAACACTTGCTGCTTCAGAGATGGGAATTTTGTGCCCTCACAAATTTCCTACAAGGCAGACATCTGACTTCCAGTATCCTCAGCATAAAGCAAGTGGGCAGGCTGGAAGTATCACATGTTGCTTTCAATGCACTACACAGAATTCTTACTACGCTCTGTTGTGAGCAGATCTGTATACTGGGTGAATATATAGTACAACAGTGACAGCTGTGCCCTAAAATATAAGCTGCACTGCGTTCAGAGTAAATGCTGCTTAGCAGGAGCTCTGGCAGGCAGTGTACAAAGTGCAGCTGCTGCACCACCTTGAGCACAGCACATGTTCCCATCCAAGCCGGCTCTGTTCCACTCCAAAGGGGTAGAGACAGAACAGGCACCATTTGAGTGGCTGTGTGTTAAAATACTAACGAGAATGCTTGTATAAACAGATGGATGGACACAGCTTTCCTACCCCAAGGAACTCCTAATTTACAAGGCAGACAAAAGTACACAGGGAGGCCTACACAACTGAGAAGGTGTTAATACGGTAGCTTGCAGTGTTAGCCAGGGCCTCTTCTTGGAAAAGGACTTGAGCTATGCCTCACCCCTTCCTGACACCAAACCTGTATTTAACAAGTTATATTTTCTTCTTCTCATGTAAGAACAATGTTTCAGAGAATCAAGTATTCACTAGCACTAGTAATACGCTTTTGCACTGGGAATTAATACCCTTCCTCCTCACCATCTCTGGGACAGAGGAAAATATTAAAAGAAAATGTTCCTTTCCATAGTCAGAAAGTCGAGAAAACAGAAAAAGGACATAAGCTATCAGTTATAAGAGACTATAATATACTATTACAAGAAAAGGAATGGACAGACACTAAGGATCACTAGAAAATAAAATATGTTTCCTTTATGGAGAAAACAGCATTTAAATCTCCCTTTGTTAATTTTTTACAAGTGGGTTTTTGCCCAAAACAACAAACCTTCATAGGCTTGCTAAGCACCAAGGCTCGCAACACCTGGTAGCAGCAGCAAAACTTCTTCGTTTTGTGCATAAGAGCACAAAGAGGAGGAGAGACGTGCTTTGAAATCCCACTGCAGAGCAGTTGCACTGAACGGGTGAATGCCCATATGAATCCAAGTAGTTATCTCTGGACTGGAGACATCAGTTCCTCTTCCATCATGAACAAGTTAATTGAGGAAACTTATATTATTGTTTCCTAAACAAGTCACTTTCCATTGCTGTCCCCACAATAAATGTGTAAAAGCTCCAAAAAGAAAATCATGGGTTTTCTTAGAAAAGAGAAGACAATTCTGGATAAGAAAAAAGAGCAAAGAAAAGGAGTCAAACCCACTAGGATAAGTCATTAGGCAGAAATTCACCATTTCATTCGACACATTGCCAGAAGGCATAGAACAGGAACAAAAAAAGAAAAAGCCTAGATAACCTACACCACAGAGCAACATACCACTATCTTTGATTATGGCTTTTATACCTGTCAGTGTCTGATGGGAGAGCTGAGCAAGACCGACTAAACATAAAGACAGAGGACTGTAGGAAACTGGAAATGAACCACAGCT
The DNA here is from genome assembly GCF_000699245.1 of Pterocles gutturalis. Taxonomy (NCBI): domain Eukaryota; kingdom Metazoa; phylum Chordata; class Aves; order Pterocliformes; family Pteroclidae; genus Pterocles; species Pterocles gutturalis. The sequence goes on along the minus strand of NW_010131906.1, from coordinate 24,340 downwards.
AAAGAAAATACCCCGTTTAGCAGCTAAAGTTTTCCTGAAAAAAAAAATCTTACTGTTTTCAATTTACTACTACGCTTTTTTTTTTTTCCTTTTGTTTTATGTTTTTAATGAGACAACAAAACCAAAGCCTTAAATGAATAATCAGGGCATCTGCAAAATGTGCCACTGACATCTTGAGAGCTTCCATTTATGTTAAACAGAGCTGAGCTGGCAAGCAGCAGAGACACTTTGAAGTGGCCTCTCAGGCTACACGTCATGTGTAGTTAGGAAGGGAGATTACAATACATGTGAGAACACCTAAAATAGCTTTAACCTACCTCTCTTGAGTACCAGGAGCCATGATGCCACAGCAGCACAGAGATTTTGTGGGACAGCCAGACAAGCACTTACAATTCAGGACACCCTGTGCTGAAATCCACACTACAAGAGCAGAAGGGCTAATGGCCCTCAAGCTATCTGGCTCACCTCAGCCCCAGGTATGCCAGGCCATGCTGGAACAATACCACCTCAGTTAACACCAGAAATGTTCCTTCTGCTTAAGACCTTTACAAGGCTACTGTTCATGCATAACATAACAGGCCCTTCAAGGAGAAAGGCAGCCAGTAAGCCTTTCTTGCCAAGCTAAATAGGCCCAGGTGATGAAAATAAGGCAAACGTAAAAGATTTTCAGCTGGGAAAAGAAAGGAAGTATATTGGCAATGCTTAGAGGATTGCTTTAGGCAAGGCTTGGGGGTTTCTTGAGAGTGAACATGAATGCTCCTGTCTCTGGCTGGAAGGAAGATCATTCTGTTCCCTGGCTCCACTCCACATTATCTAATTGAAAAATTATCAATCCTTTGGTTAAAAAAAAAAAAAAAAAGGATTTTGGAGTTTGCAGCTTAGAAGCATGACTAGTCTACGTATACCAGCCATGCAGATGATAGTCAAAATGTGGAAGTGTCCTTTTAATAGGATGTGTTGGCATAGTTAGGAGCCTATGCAGCTCTCTAAATCTCATATGGCATGACTAGTAGTAAGTCTTCTCCCAATCTTCATCTAAAAATAGCTGTTAGATCTATTCAGTCTATTCTCAGTTAGCTTCATGTACTGTGCCAAGATAGTGTATGCTATGTATCTTGCAGAAATTAAATGGAAGCAGAGAGGTGAGTCACATAATAATAAACATTGATTGTTTTGTTATGGCAACAGTTTTTAAGGATCAAGAGAGTAAGTTCTTTGGTATCAAAGAGTTTAATAACCTTAATGCAAATGAAAACTGAGAATGTAACTGAGGTACTGCTCCTTAGTATTCTGGCAGCTCCGTGTATGTAAGCAGTTCTGTTGACTTCCACAGGAAAACCTTCCCTGCAGCAAGGTTACACTCAGCTTCTAAGTACTTGCGGGATCAAAACTACCAAGTCTTTTCAAAGGTTCTACTTTCCTACTTCTCTTTTTCAAATTCTAATTCATTTTAAGGTTGTTTTATAAGGTGGGATGGTTTTTTGTGTTTCAGGTAGACAGATCTCAGCTATCAATATGGCCTTTCTCATTTTCACATCTGTCGGCTTCTTGAATGCTACATTCTGTGGAGTTTTTTGACCTCCTCATACAAAAACTATTTGTCTTGTCTCCCCCTACAAGCATTAGCAATAAACTGAGGGGTTTATGTGTTTTCCTATTGGCCCCTATGGTAGGATTTTTTTTTTCAAGTCCATTCTGCTTAATGCATTTCACATTGTATATAACTAAGACCACAATGCTTTATAACTTTGAACATTTCAGCAACAATAAGGGCCTGACTAAAAGGACATCTGAGACAACACAGAGCTTTAGTTTGTCAGTTAGTGGCCTGCAGCCACTTCTGATACTAAGCAACTTAAAATAGCTTTGACTTTGAGTAAGTCCTGAGGTTCCAGCACAGATTTGACTGACGTATAAGTGACTCTTCTCCTCCTGTGTGTTGGTAAATTAGGGTACTTATTACATTGATGCAGGCTTACATTTAACTGTTCTTTAAATGTGCATTTGTTTATCGAGTTCTTTTTGTTTATGGCCACCAGAATACTAGGGGAGTAATTCTTCCCCGATCACTAAAACACAAGCTGCCAGCTTGACACAGCAAATAGCAGTCCTAACTATGTAGTATTCTAAACCAGAAGTATGTAGTATTCAACACCATGCTTTGCCTACAGATGCTAAAATAGTACAGTACACACAGAAAGACATCTGTATGAAAGAAGATGAAATGTAGCACATGTCCACTGTGACAGAGATGTTGAATCAGAACTAAATTTGCAGGAACTACTTTTGGTATCATACCATTACTTTTGCATCTAAAGGTTTCAAGAGGCCTTATTGCCCAATGTGAATCTGTTTCAATTGAACAGCGCAGCATTAACTATCCACCCTATAGCATCAATTACTCATTAAACACTCTCCTTATCCACAAGAATAACTGTTTTGTACTTGTAGCATTCATCCATGCTCTGTGACAGAATAAACAAAAGCATAGGCTTCAAAATTCAGAGACTGAAGAATTCCTTTCAAGATCCAAGTGAATCAAAAAGGAGTAGGAACAAAGTTCTCCTGAGAAAGTGACATGCAAATTTCTTCTGTAATATGCTGTATCATGTTTAGTGCATAACATGATATCCTGCCAGGTATCCCAGCAGGATCCCTGGAAATTTAAAGATGTAGCATATAAAATACAATCTTGACACATTTTACAGGTACGTAAACTGCTGGATGTTTCAGGAAGCAAGGCAAGTTGTAGAAACTGAGCATGTTTCCTTTACCTGTTAAAATGTAATAGCTTAAACTTTGTTTTCCTATCTTTTCAGTTGAACACAGAGATGCCACTTCCCTTGTGAAGTCACAGAAACCACGTTTGTTCAACAGAAAGTTGAGCATATTGATATAATCTCCAATCTAAAAGGGAAAACTTGTTATGTTGAAGATTGTGAAGACTGACAAAATAAAAGCAATACAATCAGAATTTTTAAAAAGGAAGCATCTTATTTTACTGCTTCTTTATCTTGACTGAGGAGGAACATGGCTATTGCTGAGGACAAGGATTGAACTTTATTTACAGAGTGATGATGCCAATGGCAGTTTTGGGTGTTTAAACCCACTAAAATGGTGGGTACAGCAATCTTCAAAACTTTCCCACTTAAAGCTTGCAGAGTATCATAAAAAGCCCCAGATTTTATTTGACAAAGTACAAGCCAGTGACATATACAGTTTTCTCAAGGTAAAACCATCCCTCTAAGTGAATTTTACATCCATCAGTTTTATAATTCTCAGTTGCTTAAATGTAGTTGAGTACGCATTTCACAGTGGCTTCAGGGCACGTAGCAGTATTCAGTTGAAAAGTTTTCAAAATGTGGGGTTTTTGTGTTTTTTCCCATATATTACAGTATTTTCTATAGATTCTACAATAATAAATTTTTATGTGACATTAGAATGGCTTCCTGCTTACAGTCAAAATGAAATAATAGAAATTAAATATTTTAATATACTGGTACTCTCTGTAGCTAAAGGCTATTTCAGACTCAAAAAAAAAAAATCAAATGAGTAAGATGGAAAAAGTATCATCTATTGAGAAAGATACAGTGATTTTTGTTCAACTACTAATGCAACATGGGTAGATTTGGTGACCATAACAGTTTACCTACTTGACTTCTCTCCCCTATGAACCATCAAGCTTGTGATGAAACATGAGGCCAAGAAAACCCTGACACAGTGGCTCCTACATTAACTTAAGTCTCACAAGCTTGTTTAATTTCTGGTCAGGAAGAACTCAGATCAGCTGGGCGTGCTATACACAAAGGTAACCTGGACTGATAGTCTTTCCTATGCTGCTTCATCAGCTCCCCTTCCCAAACTGCACCATTTCCTAGGGAGAACCTGACGTAAAACACTCCTACAAAACATTACACAAAAGAAAGATATTATGTTCTGAAAAATTGCAGAAAGTCTTTATTAAACATCAATATCGTTTATGAGCCAACACCTCCTGAAAGGTACAACTGAAAATACTGCTAAGTTAAGAAAACGCAACATCAAGAAGGGTGCACTGAAGTAAAGTTTTAACAAGAATGTCCCATAAATTTGAGAAGCCATAACCTGATTTAGAAGCAGGTTATTTAGGAAGAGCTTTAAGAAAGGGATGACCTCAGCTAGTTAATATTAATTTGCCTACGGTGAATAGCTCTTTATTTAAACTGACCTGTGTTTGAAGATCCAAATAATGCTACTCACCTTCATCACACTTCTATTTTCATGCCCAAGTTTTCAGCTGAAATTTGACTCAAAAATTCCCAGCTACCACAGGGAAAGCTGTTCTTGGGGAATTTCCATTCCAGATAAAGGCAGGAATCTGTGGTTTCATGATTCCTAATTCAGCAGAGTGCATAGTCCAAGCAGCCTCAGTTAGCTTTGGATAAGCTACTGGGTTGGGTGTTTATGTGTTGGTTTTTTTTTGTTTTTTTTTTTTGTTTTGTTTTGTTTTTTTTTTTTTTTTTTTGCAGAGGGAAAATTATTATTATTCAAGCTCCCAGTCCCTCTAGAGTTCTCTAAAATGGCAAAGCATGTTTACTTGACCATCGCACTCAGCAGCATATTCCCTATACTCACTGTTAGAAAAATAGAACTACTTCCACAATAGGAAAACCAGAAACTTTTTGACATTCACAGTACTTATTTTGTTACTGTGACAAGGATGACATGTGGATCCCTTGCCAGCAGTAATACCAGGTGTATTACCTACTTTGTCAGCGTTCATCCGCCAGTCTTTTAGATGCCCAGAGAAGCACTTCCTTGGGGACAAGCTGATCTGTTGTCTCTGATGACAGGTTTTGAATTCTCCCAGGAGTTACTCCTGCATGTGGAGGGCGATTTCAATGTGCAAAGACTATGATGAGTAACTGGCACTTGAAAGAAGGTAGTAAGGCAGCAAGAGCAGCCTGAGCAGTATTTCCTATCCAGCTGACATGCTACTGTGGACAGTCTTTCACCTTCTGAGCTGCTCACCCTCATGACCAACAGGTAAGGGTTAGAGAGATTTCAGTTTGCACCAGGAATGC
>NW_010131906.1:17940-19246 GCF_000699245.1 Pterocles gutturalis | reverse complement strand
CGAGCAAGATGTATCCCAAAACTTCATTTTGTACTACATTCTAGAGGGTCCAAAGAAAAACCTCCATTGTTTTAATTACAGACAGCAAAGTGGGCAACCATCAACTGTGAATGAATAGCTTCTGTCTAAGCAAAAAGGCCCCTGCAAAACAGCCTGCAGATTTGCCCGTGATACTGATATTGCTGGTTAATGATACTGTCACCTCTTAATCGAGGGAGCAATGTTTCAGCCAATTCCTCTTTAAGTACTCTGTTTCTCTCCTGTTTTATCTCATCTAGATTTAGTGTTCATCATTTAATGATATAAGCAGCACCAAGCTAAGGCAGGATTATTAGAGGTTATTACTAAAATACAGGTTTTAATAGAGTGTTTCAGGTAGGACCTCAAAGCATGCTGTCTACATACATCCCTCCAACTCTCACTCCTTTTTACATTCATATTTCTTCCAGGTAGTTACTTATACTTAGAAGGAAAGTAACAATGAATCATAAAGACTTCTACAGTTTGGCAGCATGATCAGTGGTTTAGGAGCTTAGGACAGATTTTAAAAAAAATTGATTACACGTTTGTATCTAATAAACATTCTTAATCCTTTGTTACCTAACAAAGGTTAGGTGCATAAATTATGTGTGAAAATCATCATTAGCCTACTTGGTGTATTCAGTTAGCCTATATCTAGATGAATGTGGTTCTGATTCTTAGTTTAAGATGTTAATTCATCCTTGATTCAGAGTACAGCTCCTTATGGATCATCAAGCTGTGTAACTTCCACATAGCTTGGGTGTAACAGCATTATTCTGCAGGGTGCTTCACTTCCATTTCAAAGCTATACTTGTATCTTTCCTCCCTTCCTTGATAACCGCAGACATTTTTCTCAGAATCACTGTAAGCAAAGGTTATAATGAGCTACACACTTAGCCACAAGAAGTTTCAAAATTCTGCATGTCCAAATGAGGAATTTTCCTCTCCTGATCCAGGGTAAATACACTAATTACGATAATCTGATTGCATATTTTGTTATGAAATAAATGTTCACAGGACATCTATTTAAGAGCAAGGAAGGAATGCAATCAAGTTCAGAATTTGGCTTAACAGTGTTTTCCTTGGCTGCGTTGGACACTAACTTCTGCAGTGGAGCATGTCAAAATAATTAGTTTGGAAGAGGCAGCAGCAAAGTTGTTGTCTGACCAAGAATTTCAGAGTCAAAGGCAATCTGCCTTTCTGTGCCCATTTTGTCTTTTTTCCTTCATCTGGCACCAAATCAATTGATAAACAATGACTGTGTAGAGGACAAAATATGACAGTT
>NW_010131906.1:0-17909 GCF_000699245.1 Pterocles gutturalis | reverse complement strand
TTCCTGCTGCTAGTAAAACTCTTATTTGCCTGATACAAATGAGGAATGAAAGGAACACGTAGAAAAGAAGTTAACCCTCCACTTTGATCTCAAATGAGGACTTAGCTAAACTGCACGACAATGAGTGTCATCAATCTATTTTGTCATCAAGCATCTGAATGGCTAAAGTAAAGTGACATTTTGGACTGCATAAAGCAAAAATGTCTTTAAAGAAGATTGATGTATTCCCTAATACCAACATGTAAATCTCAGATCCAGACAGAATTACGACTGATGGAAGTTCTATATTCTAGGTAGAGTTATATTTACAGTAATATTTTCAAGACCTGTACACCCATGTGCAAAAAAAATCTGTAGACATTATGGAGTTTTAATATGTGGTCAGAGTTTGATCTTGCCAAGTTTCTCTAAACCATTTTAAAACAGGAGATTACTTAGTGGATGACTGGCTCCCACCCTCCCTAGTTTTTATTTTTCATCTGTTACCTTTTTTTATATTCTTCCTTCTCTCACGGCATCTTGTTCAATGGTCTCATGAATCATGTTTGTAGAGAAAATATTTTAAAACTGTCAACGATGGAACTTTGATGTGCTCCACATCAAGACTATGTCGACTGCAATGGCAGAAGAAAACATTTCTCAGAGTGAATACGCACTTATTTAACAACAAGAGGCTTTTACTTGAGATACCAAGAAGCGGAAATAAATGAAAATTAAGAATGCTTGGATGGTTATTGGGCAGCTGGGGAGATTCCTGGGGTAGACAGAAGTGCCAAATGGAGCTGTATTAGTAATCTCTCTTTATCCTAGGATGGGTCTTCTATTTATAGAATTATACAGCTCTTCAAGAGACTGTAAGATCACATACATATGTGATATGGGAGCAACATATGTATTTTACATGTAACTGCTTAATAAAGTCCGAAGATGCTCCTAAACTTTTACTAGACATTTTAATCAGTACCACAGATTATGTCCATCTGGTACTCTTGGGTGGTGACAGGCATTTTCTTCTGAGTGGCCTTCTCTTCTGCCTTTTTGTATCATTTCCACAATTTAAAGTATTCACCCTCCACCTTCTGCTTCCATTTGCTGCGTATCTTCTACATAAAATCCTCAGAGAAGAGCTCCTTCACAATTCCAGATAATACCAGTGAGGCTTCTGGGTCATACCCAGTCCAGAATACATTCAAATAAAAGTAATTTTATCCCACATAGTGATATTCTCCTATTCTCTATCTAGAAAGCAACAATTTCATAATGATGTTATTCTTCAACAGCTACCCAAAGTCAGAACGAGAAAAAGACTCCTATTATTCAGTCTTAACACTGAGTCACTACTGGAAATAGCATTCTACCAGCAATGTTTTATTATCAAATTGGAGAGACTTCTGAGGCTGCAGAGGGAAATATTAAGCATAAACAGCAGCTGATGTTAAAGCTATATGCATCAACCACACAAAAAGTGTAAATGCAAGCTTATATTAATCTAGATATCTGTCTTCACTGATGAAGAGAGACACCACGCATTTGAGGAAATGGTTTTAAACAGTGAGGCACTGATGTCTCTCTTCCATGTATGTACAGTGCCTGGCATAACAGGGCCCAGACCTTCCCTGGCCCTGTACCTCAAGGTAATACAAGTACTGCAAATAAAGAATCAACACGTCTCACAGAGTTACAAATGAGATATCAAGCAGTATTTTGGGCAAACGATACAGAAGACTGGTACAAAGAAATCATCCAGCTATTAAAATCAGTTCCTAATAAAAATACAAATAGAAAAGAGAAACTGAGACATAAGAAAAAAGCAAACTTATTTTACAAGATTCTGGTGACATCAGAGAAGAACAAGACATTGTCTTCACTCTCCACTTCAAAACATCTAGCATCATCTCACCTAACTCTGCTCTTCTGTGTCTATTCCACAGACCAACAGAATTGACATGGAAGCATGGATTTCAAGCTCTATGCTAGTCTGCCCTGTAGTCTAGGCAATAATTCTAGCATCTGTTACAGCCTCTGTGACGAGATTTGCAGTGATAGTGCAGAGGTAAAAGCTCCACAGACAATAAACTATCGGTCACGTCTCTTTGGAGGCACTTTATCCTTATTTATCATGCATGACCCTGTAAGAATGTGCAACACGATCGTTCAGGCAGAAAGCACTAGGCTGTCAAACTGAGCTTTTGCTGGCTGCAACTCAGATATGACACAAAGTCATGCCCATCTTATGTAAAGACTGATAAGAAGGCTGTGTGCTGTTTATGTTTTATCGGTGTGCAATTAGAAAGTCTTGTGCTTGTACTAGTAGGTAAACTGATAATCAGCCCTCAGGAAAAAAAAAAAAAAAACAACAAACAGAATGGAGAACAGAAAGTCTGAATATCAAAAGTGGTTAAATCCTTCTAAAGAAGGAAGGGTAAAGAAGAGAGCTGCTCTAAGATTAACAGCTTTTTAAGCAGCATGATTACAGGTACCTTCCCCAAATAAGGTGTGAATCAAGCTGTTGTGAAAGTTAGTGAGTCAAGGAGTCTCATGCAGGAAATTAATTCCATTGTGCATATTCCTCCTGGGACCCCAGCCCGTTTGCTTGGAGGACCAGAGAATTTATAATTCTTGGGATTTTATTTTTCTGTCTTGTCTGTCAACACATTAGAAAGAAAGCTTTAGCATGGCAAAAATATTATGGTCCCAATTCCCCATTACTTAGCACAAAGTTATTCTCTTCGGTGCAAATGCAAGCGCTTCAGTTTCTCCATTAACTGCTTTGTAACACTCTGAATGACTGCACAGCTGCCTGGCAATGGCAAATCAGAGCCTGCATTTTCACCTCAGGCAAAATATCACTGATTTCTTATCAAATAATATTTGGAACACATACCTTTAATTTACAATAGGATTCTAAAAGCTCTTCTATTCCCCCTACAGTTTTATGTTAATGTTTGTTGGTTTTATGAATATGGGAGTACAGCTAAGGATTGTGGGCAGCCTGGCGCTCAAATCCCTGCTTCCTTCCATCCCAAAGAGCAACTTCCCTGCTCTTCTTATCAAAAGTAAAAACTGCTAAGTCCATCTCACCTGCATGGTGGAGAACCCTTCTCTAATGACTATGGCTAGGGCCACAGCAAACTCACTTCACAAAAGAGAGCATTGGTAGTAGGGCTCACAATCAACCAGCCATCTCAAAGCCAGTGTGTAGCATACCCTCCTCTTTGTACCACAGTCCTTTTCTCCTCCACTATGTGAAGGAAACACTCAAAGCACACAATCTGTGCAATCTTTTGAATGACATATAAACCTAAATTACAGAAAGTAAAGATTGAAGATGCCTGTGTTGGCAGAATACAGACAACAAGCTCATGTTAGTGTCAGAATCAGCAGAATTGTCCATAGGATCAAAAGGATCCATTGACATTTATCTGCAGTTCCCTTAAGCAACTAATTGTCAGGACAAACCTATGAAGTATGGAGACATTAAAAAAAAAAAAAAAGATAGATATAATGGATTAGGAGAGGCTGGATTTCACATTTCAGAGTTGTACACTTATTTCAGTGGGATAAAGGGATGAGTACTGAAACTTGAGGTAAACGTCAGTTAATACTAAGAAAGTAACTTTTTTCCCCTGTTAAAACCTCTTATTTCCCTTTATAGCTTTATGTAACAGATATAGCAATCAACTGGGAAACATTACCCATGTGTAGATAGTGCACACACTCAAATCCATCATAATATGTAACATGCCAGAGAGGTTGAGGGATCTGTATGTTTTTGTATAAGCTATAGACAAAGTGTTTGTCAATCCACAGCACAAGTATTTCCATAGTGGACAGTAATACCATAAAACACCATTTTGTAACCCATCATTTGAACTGTGTTGATATAAATAAAGGAAAAAAGTTTAATCTATTTTTGTTATAAACTTACAGTCTAAGCTATAATAGTATCTAGAAATACATCCTGAAGTTTCCAAAGCCTGACTTAGGAGTATGCAGTGCAATGGCATTTGATAACATGTTGACTGTCTTAGGTATTTTTAAAAAATTGAGCTTATTTATAACAGAAATAGCTTAACCTTGTTAAAAATTAAAGTACTCCTATTCAAATAGGCACTAATTCAAATTATTACAAGAACTAAACGCCAATTAATTCCCCCTTATGAGTTATGATAAATGATTATTTTAGGGTAAAGCTATACATTTTCCAAAGGGGCTTTATCACAGCTATGTTGACAGGACTTTAAGTACGGTGGTATGCTTAGTACTACCCTAAAGTAGCTGAAGTATGTGCCACAGCAGGTGCCACAAGTAGAACATAGATTTGCTTTGACATTAGAACATAGGGTACAGAATGAGTGCAGGATTGTTTGATGGATATAAAGAGAGCATATGTTGTAAATGGTTTGGAAAAGCAGAGTCTTTGGGGTATGGCATTAGAGTCAAAGCTAACCGAATTTTAAGAAGTCCTGCCTCATCGTGGCAGGTGTTTTTTATACTTTATGATCATCAGGGTATCTGTCATTAAAGAAATATTTTACCACCTCTAAGGGAAAAGCTTACTGAAGTGTAACCTCTTTGTGAAAGTAAGACCAAAGTATTAAAACATGTTGTATAGACTTTAAGGGATACATTTCTGCCACAGAACTGTAAAAATTATATTTGCATATATTGTACAAAATGTAAAACAGTTTACATTTATTTCACATTCTTCACAATGTCCTCCTCATAAAAACTTAATCTTGAATTTTTGCACCAACTTGCAGTATCACAGGATGCTGGTAATCAACCCACTCCTAGTCCTTCAGGCACCAAGTGGCATACAAGATGACAGCTTTTACCAACCAAAGGATCTCTCTGCATCTATGAATTCATATGTTCCCCACCTAAACTGATCAATTCACTCAAAGTAGGAAATGAAAAGCCCCTCGTCGTTAGCCGTAGCTATACCAACCTGTTAACACACATACCCTTATTGCATCCATAAGCATGCACATGCTCCTCCACTTTTCACAATGATTTGGAAACCGTCAATATGGTTGTGACCTGTGCAACAAAGCTTCTCCTGTAAGAAGTTTTTTGCAGCTTCTAGTAGTTTTGGCCTTTGTGATATCATTCTACAAAGATGATGATTATTCCTTTCCTAATACCTGAGCAATGGCACAACAGTATCTAGTTTTCATTTTCACAAATTACTACTGACTTTTCTTGATCCATCTCCAAAATCAATTTATTGCTCTGTATATGAGTTAAGGTTACGGATAACTTGTGAAAACAAGGTGAAATATCTAACAAGTCTGCTTGATATTCAGTTTGTAGACTTGAGGTATGCCAAAACTGTAGCCAAAATTAAAGAACTCTGGAAAATAATGGAATCATCCCAAATGCCACTACGAAAGCAGCCTAAACAGTATATACGTTTCCTAGATTAACCCTAAGATATATACACAGCCAGAAAACCTCAACCTCATCTCAGATTCAAAAATCAGACCTAGATTCTCAGATATCAGAAAAAATACCACATTCTATGGTGTTCTGTCTCCTTAATGGAGTCAGGGTGGTTTATACCAGGTAAAAATATTACTCTTATCTTAGTGAGTGTAGCATTTCTCTTACAGAAGGCATTTTAACTTCACGTTAAATGATACTTCCTTTTATACACAAGTGATTGAAAATAGTGGTATTATCCTTCAACTCATAAGGCTCTCTTGACAAATATATTCTCCCTGTAACTTCATAGAACTGGTGGAATTATACCAGGAATAAATCTGTTCCAGTATCTTCAGTTACTCTATTTGGAAACCAGTCATTTGCCTGACCTTCAGTGCAATGCTAAAAACAGAGTTTGTCTGTCATCAAGAGCCTGTGAGATTTCAGATAAAACAGAAGTCATGGCTCCTGCAATGAAATTCCAGGAGTGTCCATCAAAGGCTTGCCAACAACAGCATCTCTCTCAGTCAATACTTTGATAAAACTAAGGAAAAAAATAAAGATTTGACATTTGGAATTGGGCATGTCACAGAGACTTAGTACTCAGTCATAAATATGCAAAACTAAAAGAACCCTTTAATTATATTCTACCTAAATTCTTATGACCTAAATAGCTTTGGTTCTTTTAAGTCCCAATCATTTCTCACACTATTAAGAATTTATTTTTTTTTGGTTGGTTGAGTTGGGTTTCTTTTCTTTACTCCTATTGGGGACCATTCCTTCTTGTTAGCAACACCAGAATGTATTTAAAATAACATATAGATTAATACAAAATAAATAATCTTTTTTTCTAAACTCCAATATAAATATTGTGAGCAAGCACTGAAAAGGAAGCAGGACTATTTATTCTCCAAGCTTCCAACTTCCTTGTTTACATTAAAATAGATTAACCTTGTGTTCATTAGAAATAGAGGACTGCTATAGAAGTATAGCTGCCAGGCAAGACTTCAAACTTCTTCCTTATGGTCCTATGCCAGTATGCACGCTTACAGTGGTCTTTCTTCTTTCAGACTTGACCTTGGCATTTCTTTTGACATTACTCAATCCAAACTTAAGCATCAATGTATTATGCCAGTTCTAGCAGGATACTGCTGGACACTTTGATAGTGAAAGATGCGGATAGCAAAAATTACCAGTCATTTCCACATGCATCCTAGATATCCATTAGTACACACATAACTTCCTAACAACCTCACTATCCTGGAATGTATGCTTACACTTCCAGTATTTGCGCAGTTTGTCCAGTCTTGTGGTTACTTCTTACTTGGTTTTCTACTTAAGAGGATATAAACAGACATGTTTATGGTGAGACTAGAGATAAGAGTGGGTTGGAATGAAGCTAGCAAAAAAAGGATACCAAGTCATCTTTAACATGGTGTTCTCCTATCACAAAATGGACAATATATATATTTAATCATAAAATAAAGACCTGTCCCAGTGTCTGTCTCCCGGTCTTTGCAATGAAAATTAGCCATAAAAAATAGAAGATAGAAGTGTCAGAGGTAAGAATAGAAAGGAAAAAGACAATAAATTTCAAGACAATATCAGGCATTACAGGAACTGAAAGTCGTATTTCAAGGCTAGGCAGAAGTTAAGATTCATACCATCATTTTTTAAGTGCAGATTAAAGACAGATCTCCTTAAACATGAGGCCATGGCACTCTGCTATTTCATCTAATTAAACTGAGAATTGACATAGTGCAACCTATCTGCAATACAAAATGATACAAGTCACCAGAGGGGAAAGTGTCAAGAGACACAGTCAAACTAGCTATTTGTCCCTGGTGTCACAGCAGTGCCCACAAGTTCAGTCAGAGATGCTGAGCCTGTCGGGCAAGTTTTGCAAATTCATCCAAGAAGAAAACATCCATGGCCATCAAAAGTGTTGTCTAGCTAGGCAAGGCATACAAAAAGAGTAGCAAAAAGAAACAAAGCACTACGGTTGGGAGAAAAATCCACATGTCCATGTTCTTGAATACTAAAGGAATTAAACTGGACAAAAAGTAAAAAGATACCATTAAAACAGCCTAGATTTTTACTTATTCTGGTAGCAAAGCAAGATAAATTGGTCAAAATATAAGTCATGGTGCGACAAATGACAGAGAAAGGATATAAGTATTATTACATATATCAAGAGTACGTGTTCATCACAGGCATACAAAAAAAGACAATTTTTTCTATAGGCTATTTGCATGTTAAGATAGACACACACATCACAGAAGTATACATTCAGGAGGGAAAATGGGGAGAACACTTCTTGCATACCAACAAAAAAATGTGAAACTAAGCTCAACTAAAAATGTACCAGGAACATTGCAAGTCACCACCGCCTTCATCTGTTCTCAGGATTTGATATCTTTCTAAATAAACATGCTTTTACTTAATTTGATATTTTTCTTTCATTTTTTTTTAACGGAAATATGCATAGGGATTTGGAGCTTTTAATATTATGGCTTTACTCAATATATGAAAATATTCAAATAAATATTAAGAAACAATTAGATGTTTCCGCTTCACCTCTTCAAGGTGGTTACCATCAGCTCCTGTAGGGTGTTAGAATTTAGCCAGAAAAATGCTTTTGTCCTATGACACACTGATAAAATTAATTTTTACTGAGTATCACATTAATGTAACTGTAGCAATGGTGGGAGGATACGAACAGCTTCAGAAGATGCTGTGCACCCTCTTCTTTTTTCAGAAAGACTTTGGCAATTTAGGGGCTTTTCTTGTGAGATCCTGATCCATGTTTTGTTATTGTAAAATTGGGTTGTCTGCAGGCGAAAAGGATAATATTTCAGAGAGTGTTTTCTACACATCTCTCTTTACAGCATTAGTATCCCCAGGAGAGTCTCACACTAGTGTGTATGTATAGGCTACATAGCCACTACTCTTAGACAGTAGCTGAGAGCAGATACTTTAGGGGAAGATTAAAATGAAGTACTTTTGGCATCTAGGCCAGGAGGTTCACTGTGGATGTTCTAAAATTAAATGCCAAGAGAAAAAGACATCTATCCATATCATCAAATGGCATGAAACTCAGATCCAGTCATGAATTCCTTCCTCATGGGAAGGATCAGCAACTCACACTGTACTTACAAAATATAACACTGTACAAGAGTGTCCTGCCTCCTTTCCAGGTTGTCTTTAGGACACACGAACTCCAGGGAATTGTGGGTGGAATGTATAAAAGATCTCATTGCAGCTGCTTGTGCTGCACCTGTTCAAGGGATAAATAAAGCAGCTAAGTTCAAGTTTTGGTTTTATTAGCTGCCAGTCCCTTGATGTGCAAAGAAATGATATACCACCTCCTCATCTTGTCAATCATACTGCAAATATGTCTCCAATATTGTGGAAGTGATGATCACTTTTTTATTGTTGCCAGGAATGTTCCCACAAGTTGGGATAACCTCTACGACAAGTCACACACACTGGGAAAAACCAATGTCATATTCTTCCAGACAGCAAACAACCCTGTTCACGTAAATTATCCATCCTTAGACCTCTTCCCCTTCTTACTAGGAAAGGAATTAGAATTGGATCTAGACAAAAAAGATCTAATATTAAAACTGACTTAATTCACAAATTCTCTAGAGTTTACAGGAGGTTTATTCTGCTTCATTTTCCCCCCACTTTATTCACCTCTGACTCTGAAAGCTAGAAACATGTTATCATTTTGTATAAAAGAAGAAATACTAGATCTGTGTGAGGTGAAGATTCAGACCTTTTTGATGTGAGTCACTGGGGTCTTTCCACTGACATTTAGGACACACATGCACATCTTCACAGGGCACATTCTCCACGAAAGCTTCTTGTTGCTGTTACTCTGCAGGGCAGAGGGTTTTGTTTGTTTGTTTTTAATCTTTCACCCACTTGCCTATTTCTTGAGATCACCTAAAGAATGTTTTCTAGAAATTCAATGAAGTAAATTATGTTAGCCTCAGAAGATACAACATGGGCTTAGAAAAGTCACACATATTCCTGTGTTTTGCCATGAAGAACTTACGGAAACGTTCACAACCACTATCTGCTTGTATTAATTAATGTGTCCTACTATCTATGCTCATCATATTTTCTTCAGAGAAATAGTTGGAGATTACAGTCTAAAATGATGTTTTGCAGGATGAGGAAGCAAAGCTATGCTGAAACTTAAGGACAGAAATGTAGGAAAAGGGAATTGCTGATGAGCACAACAAAACCATTTTTTTTTGTGGGCCATAGGATGTGTAGTTGTAAAGGGAGGAAAGTCTCTTCCAGGAATTCTCAGTGGAGAATATATACTCTATTCTCAACACAGAAATTACACTGGACTGGTATTAGTTGCAACTTGGGCTCGTCAACAAAGGGTAAAGAAGAGTATTTACTACAGCAACACATGTAATCAGAGGAAGAGGAAACCCCACAGGTACCCACAGAGCAGCTGTGAATGTCCATACGGCACCTGGCTTAGCCAGCTCCTTCCTGCAACCTTACATCCTGCATATTCCCTTTCCCTTCACTGTTCTATAAGAAATTATAACAGCATGTGGAAGGGCCTGTAACTTTCACTCTCCAAATGCAGGTTCATCTTTTGCTGCCTCCAGGGCACTTAATCTGAACATCATCGTAAACCAGGAGCAAAGTGAGGACGGCAGACTCCAAAGAGGGAGAACATGCAGGGAAGAGCAAGGGAAGGCAGGCAGGGGATGAAGCCCATGTCAGCACCCCAGGCATATGCAAGGAGACAGCAGTGTACATGGAGCCAGGATGAATGCCCAGAGCCAGCATGAGGGGCCTCCCACATGAGCACAGACCACTGCAGTATCAGTACTTGTCTTTGCACCCAACTGCTACAACTCAGGCACAGAGTTCTCAAGTGTGGGATAGTTCCTCCCTGAAAAGGTTAGTTGTGGCTCCGGGATAAAACAGCCAAACGATTCTGGCACCCTAATATGTTCACTCGGTGTCAGGGGCTTACCTCCAACAGCCTGCTCCCCACAACTCCACACACCCACCCAAACTACAGAAAGCTGTATGCCAACACAGCACGTATTTTAATTTTAGAAATGCTACACTGAAACGAAGGAGTACCAAGCAGCAGGCAATTAAACTAAGCAGAGATTGCTCTTCAGATAGGTTTGGTTTGTTGTTCAAACAAGCCGTGACACTTACAGACTTTTGACCACTTCTTGTCATCAAGAAAGCAAAGTAGACACATAATACAGAGATCCTCATCTGCCCCACCCTATACAGTTGGCAAAAGGATTTGATCTTGAATAATTGGTTAGATAAGTAAACAAGTTCGACAAGAATCTTCTAGACAGAAAAGCAATTTTAACAGTAGGTCAGGAGGGTACTTGTATTTTACAACTCCTGTCAAAAAATTAACAGGAATACTATCCATTTATTTCCTAGAGTAGTTAATCTTAGCCAACTCTGATGAAAGAAAACATCTTGTTTCGGCTGCTATTTCTTCTTTAAACACCTGCCATAGTACCAACTGCCCTTGGCCATTTTTGAACCAGCTATGACTAGGTAAGGAGAGAATGCTGACATTCTCAAA
This sequence comes from Pterocles gutturalis, assembly GCF_000699245.1. Classification (NCBI taxonomy): domain Eukaryota; kingdom Metazoa; phylum Chordata; class Aves; order Pterocliformes; family Pteroclidae; genus Pterocles; species Pterocles gutturalis. The sequence continues at coordinate 6,883 of NW_010131906.1, read as the reverse complement.
TAGAGCAGGATGGTCTCAATGACCTCCAGGATCAAGAAAAGGCAGCCCAAATTCACCCTAATACCAGAGCATTCTGATTTGGCACTATGTACCAGAATCTGGGGTTACATGTAGTATTTTTGGAGTTTTGGATACCATGTCCCATTCCAGAAGCTTGAGGTAAATGTAGCATTCGTTTCAAATCAAAATAGCTTCCTAAGTTACAGGATGCTTTAAATATAGCATGAGAGCCCCACAGAGGCTTCTGAAGAGTGTGCATGGCACCCTAGCCAGGTATAATAGGGACTACAATGCCTTACAGTTATTTTTCTTCATGCCACAAAGACTAATTGTCATTAATGCTGGCTTTAAACTCAAGAGCCACAAATTGTTTAACATGTGTGCCCTTAAGCCTGTTACCGTTAATAATGGTTTATGTGTATTAACAAGTATGGCTAACCAAAAGCAGCAAGTGAGGGAGCCAAAATAGTCCAGCAGCTGAAATTTGGACTCTGAGCAAGGGAAAGGAGGGAATATGGTGTGAGCATATGAAAGGCTGAGTTCCTCCTAATCCTCAGCTGCCGTTGCTACAAATCAAGTGTATTTGGAAGGATTTTGGGGAAAGGTTAAAACCTATTTATGCAGAGTGTCCAGGCACTGAACATGTGTGGCACAGATGATCACAACACCAGCTACGCATGTAGGAGGTGCAGAAAGTAACTCTACCCTTGCCAGAGGATTTGCACACCTTTAAGACATTTGACCCATTACATCTTCCTAAAAGAAGAGCAAGATCTCATTGACTTTCTGGAAAAATGGCTGCTAGCCACTGCTAACAAAAAGACGAGTCACCTTGTATGAAGCACTTTCAAGATGCCCTCTGGAGCCATTTGTAAGCTGGAAACTAATTATATTCAGGGTACCTAATTCCATAAATCACAGAGTGCTTACAACTAAAGTCAGTGGGTGGAAAACAAAAAGTCCCTTCTTCCCCCTATAAATAGGAGCTGGTTGCTCCTGTTCCTGAAATCTCTCAGAACACAGAAACAGCTTCATATTTTGAGGAAAAAAAATAAAAATTATATTCTTCATGGATCTGAAAATGAAAGTTTTTCAGACTGTTCCCACAGGATACACAACAATCCTTTTTCAATTAGCATTATTCATTTCAAAGCATAGCATAGCTGACACTGCCAGACAATGTTTTAATTACTTTCCTCAAGACTTGCAAGTATTGATTCTTACCATGTTTAGCAACAATTTCCTATCTTCCTCTCCCCTTCTCATAATCTTTCAATGGGGATTAATAATTTACCTGCACATGGAGCATCTGGCTACTCCTGCAAAAAAAACGAGTGAAAAAAAGAAGAGCATTATCTCATATCATACTGGACACTATTTAACACTACAGTATGCATTAAAGTGGTGGCATCTCAGGCACCTTTGTGCAGAAACTTCCTGTTACACACAAATGAACTACATCAAATTGTGTTCTCAGCTAGCTCCAGTCCACAATGAATGGTAACATTATAGGAAAGGCCATTGCATTTTGTACTTTCACAGTGCTACTAAAGGTTTGTGGGTTTTTTTTAAATACCTACATTTTACAGTTATAAAATAACGTTTTGTGCTACTAATTAGACAACAAGAGTGACCAGAAGGGAACTGCTGTTGCTGATATAGAAAGTTTATGCTATTGTATTGTAGAGCTGATTTCCCTCTTTGTGTTCCACTGGCTGAAGAACATTTTGCAATAATGTATTCAAAATGGAGCTAATGACAGGGTTATCTGCTGTGTTATGAAGACAGCCATTTACTGAGTCCAGATATCAGACACTAATAAAAAGTTCTACGTGAAAAAAGCTTATTATGCATTTTAATGCTAAAGCACTAATGGCTTAGAAGCTTTAAATTCATAATTTAATGGTTAACTCCTGCTGTGTTTACTAGTTCTAAAGGATCTGCAAAATTATTAACTTTAATTGAAGTAAATCTGAGGACTTCCTGAAATACTACATGAACCATATTGTCAAATAAACAAACTCTAGGTCAAAGGCTAAGCAATTTGTCAGACCAGAATATTCCGTTACCAGGGAACACTGTTAAAACAAGAAAAAAAGGAACACAATGCTTTTTAACAAGAAGGGAAAAATAGTACTATAAAAACTAGTATTATAAAAATCAGGTATTTGTTGAAATTAAATGTTCTCTTGAAGTGTTAGCAGCTCAGGTGAAACATCCATTGGGACTACTCCTCAGACCTGATACGGTCTTTTTGGTCAAGACAAGGAATGTCATCTACCTCAGAATAACTAATGCCTTACCTCTTAGAGCACCTGCATAACGAAGTTTAAACCTGTTCTACTTTATTCAGAGCAGAGACTTCTATCAAGTCCCCAGTATCCAGGGATTTTCTGATCCCCAGGTGCCAGAATCCATCTCTTTCTCTGTCCCAATTAATACTACTTAAACAGAATGCAACTAGAAAATTTACTCCCTCCCTCCTTGCCCAATATATAATGCCACTTGTGTTTGATGAGAGATGCAACCATATCATACAAATGTCCTATATACTGAACTGTCATTTATAGTGTAGATGCTGACTACTGGAACATCTCAAATAAACAATACCAAGTTAGGAGTTTTAGGAGTTACTTGTAGGGTTCAGGCTCACAGAAATACAATAACTTCTTATTACTGTGGCAGTAAACACACCAGAATTGTCTTGCAAATTAGTTTGAAAGCAAAGATACCATCTAAAGTAGCTAGCATTCTCTCATGATACTGACGCATTCATACATATAACAAATGACTGCATGTAATAAAATTCAGAATGCTATAGCTTTGGATGAGGTCGCTCTTGTTCCAGAAGTGATCTACGAATTGAGCAGATCGTCCCAGAGAAATGCTGATGCCCATAGAATAGTTGTTTTATCAAAAACAGATAAGAAAGTGTTCTTAAAAGTCGGTGTGGAAGTATTTCACTTTCCTCTCACAAGGAACTATTTTGAATTTAATTGTCGAAGACTGTAAGAATGTGAAACCACTCATGCAAAAGAAATTACTACCATTTACCTAGACATAAGATAGTCATTACATTACATGGCCCACTCCCCCTCTCCGAAGTTGATTCACAGTCATTTGAGTTTTGGGGAAAAAAGGAAACATCTCTTCTGAATAGTAGTTAAAAAGGAACGGTTTTAGAGGACATAAGACTTACCTGTTAGATTTGTAGAATATCAACTATTATAAATACTAATCTATGGCTTTTAGTATTGTGAAGGACTTCACATTCACAGATGAAACAAAACCTCTTGAAGTTGCAGCTGTAGCTGTAAGACAACTACTCAGCAGTTCAGTTCACTAGAGATGGATGGTTAACAGGTGATGTGCAAACAGCATTTCAAGTGAACTTGCTAAATTTCTTCAGTTTAGTCAGTACAGGTAAACTGCATTCTTCTGATTACAATTTATGTGCAGCACCTCATGGCCATCCAAATGACAGTTGCAGAATGCATAGTGCCTGACCCAGATAATCTGAGGTCTCCCTGCATTCAAGAAAAGAAGAAAAAAGCCAAGAGGGACTCCCCTCACCCACCACTTGCCTGTTGTAAGGCACTGATACCCCATATGCAATAAGGCCAACAGGAAATGAATACTCTCACATAGCTCCTCTAAAGGGAACACAGTCACCACGAGAGGTTGACATATGTATGTTAGGGAGTGGAGGAGAGACGGGAAGTAATCAGGATAAGATGCTGGTAAAAGGAAAAAGCCCAACAAATGTGAGAAAAGCCTTCCTGCTGTCCCAGAGACATGGACAGTGGAATGCTAGTGGCTTTTCTACCTCCCTAAAGAGCTGTTTTAGGCTGCTTGCATCAGAATATGCACACAGACCAGCTATTTTTTTTTTCCTACTACTGTTTGCCATTTACCCTCACTGTGCTTATGGCATGACCAGATTTCAACTTCTTCCTCGCCTATTAGAATATAGCCAAAACAGTACTCTAACACTTTTGTTTAAACACTGTCTCCTTCAACTTTAAGCTCCAGCTTTTGATTTGAAAATCTAGGCAACTTCAAAAAAACCTCACTATTAAGAAATACAAAACTGTATGGATAATCACAGAGTGAATATACCAGTCATGAGTTATTGTGCTGTTCTGAATGACATTTCTGCTGTCTCAGATGATAATAATTCTTGCATAGCTTTCAGCTCTTTGCATCACCTGAAAGCCAGTCTGTCTCACTAGAAAAGCTTGCTGTTTAACAATAATCATTCACAAATATATGAAGAGGCTCTGCTGTCGCATCCATCCATGTACAATCATACACTCTTAGGTAACACAGCAACACAGCACTTAAATAATTAAAAGCCTTCTTACACAGGATTAGGTCTATAAAATTAATTAATTTTATTTAGACAACTCATGCAAGCAATAGGAGGAAATAACCTGCTTTGCTGTCCACATCCATTTGGAAAGACCAGATTTATACATATGATCAGCCCATCAGTGACCGCTCTTAGCATTGCCAACAACCTGCAAGTCTCATTCATTTCAGTAGGACTGGCAGATGCTCAGCTTTACTAAGTCTCTCAATATTGTTTTCCTATCTCTGCTACCTGCCCATGACATCTCATGACAGAATTTGTTCTAGAGGGTAGGATGGTTTGCAGGCTGGGGACTGGAAAAAAAATTTTAAAGTTTTTCCAGATTATTTTCTAATGCCATTATTAAAGGAGTGTGAAAGCTGCTAAGTGACCTTAATTATTCTTCACTTATTTTTGCCTCCTCTTTTCCTGTCCCCACCCCCCTGTACTAGTCAAGCACTTATTTTTAGGTAAAGAACAGATAAGCAGAACAATCCATTTCAGGGAACACATCTCCACCTGTCACTCAGCTGACTGACTGTGATTCCTGTGTGTTATGCCGTTGACTATTCAGCAGTGAACTGATCACCTGGACCTATCTGAAGGGAAGAAAATACAGTGCCTCAGACAGCATTTAAAACTGAACTGTTGTGCCAAATAGCTCAGAGTAATTCCCCTCCTTGATCACTGTTTTAGGAGCATTTTCCTGAACAAAAGTATTAGTAATGTCACAATCTTATATTGTACTTTTGTCAGGAGGCTTCAAAGACCTTCAGGTTTTCTCGCCCGCTTCTCAGGTGGAGAAGAGCAAGCTGAGGGTGAATTACATGGGGCTGGATGACAGAGTGCAGGTCAACAGATGGCTAAACCACAGCTCTAGTTCCTCAGTCCAGGGAGCCCACTTTTTATGTCTAGGTGTGGGCTAGGTTCATACTGGCACATTAGGAGCTTCCCCTTTCAGGAAGGTCCTTGGAAATGTGCAGGCATAACAATCAGGATGAACAATCCCATTGTGGTAGACTGTTGCCACCACCTTTCTCAGGAGCTCAGAGGCAACTCTCTCACTGCATGACTTGGGGCATGACAGAAGAGCACAGAGCCTCCATGAAAAAGAATGAATATTTCTGCTCGCTGTGACCCACCCCCAGACAGTCTTATTGCTTGGGGGCAGAGTACAATAAGCATGCCCACATGTAAACTCCATCTGCCTGCATAGGTAGGCAAAAGGGCTGGGTCACATCTGGTATTCAAAGCAACTGCTAAGACCCTTTAAGTTGAAATGTTTGGGTTTTAGGACTCATCTTGCACATAGAAAGTCTAATCCCATCTCAGAGCAGCTGTGGATCAAACACAGTCCATAGATAAGTGTATGACATCCACTGGCAACTTTTAGAGCTGTGTGCCCTTCCCAAGATGGGGATTTTCCTGGGTTATCTTCCCTTTCCCCTAACCCCCAAGAATACCTTGAGAATAGATAGGAACAGCCATCCTTTTCCCCCTGTGGTGATATTGCAATTATGGTCGAGTCACAGCTCACCTCACTTAGACTGCAAATTGCTGATTAAAGGGAGTATCTGATCTGTTTGGAGATACATTTATGCGAAAGATGCTAAAGAAAAAATAGGCTTTAAAAATATTACCATTGAAAGCCATGTATTACACTGTGTTCCAATGAAAAAAAAACATCACAACCAGCAGGCATTCCTACTCCAGCTCTCCCTGAAAGAAGCCACGTTCATTTCTGCATGCCTGCTTTTCCTGCCTAAGGCAGGCTACAAAATCAAATCCCACCCCAAAGCAATGCTCCCAACTAAAAATTGTACCTCACCGGGGAAGAGTTCAAAACATTTAACGGTGCATTCTGACACGTGTAGTGCTGGAAAGGCAGCCAGTTGTATGAAGAGGTAATTCCTCCATACCTCCGGGAATCCAGCCATGGCAGTTTCACTCCCACTCATCACATGCTCTCAAAAGCCTCATGAGAATCATACAGCCTTTGGGCACAGTGAGTACACTTTAAAAGATTATAATCTGAGAGAATGAGTTATTTGGGAAACAACTGCTTTTTCCATTTCTGATTTGTGTCATATACAGTGCAAATGCCACAGCCCCAACCCTTGAGTTACAACCTCTAGGCACGACTGAATTACTTTAAAAAACCCAAACCAACACCATATAGTGCAAGCTGCAAAGTGTCATGAAAATGCCTACAGAAATATGCTGGCACCTCTCTGTACTTACCTTGGGTGGGAAAAGAAAATAAATATCAAAACTATCTGCCATAGTGAAATCAGTATAAGTTTAGGAAGTGAGTTTATCTTTGTAGGAACGGTTTTTTTTGTTTTGGAGGAGGTAGTAGAAAGCAGCGTTCCCAAACCAGAAGTTACACAGAACTATCTAGTCTGATAAGAGAAGGGTAGGTAAAGGGAATGCTTATAATTTTCCTGAAAACCATCCAATGTTAAAAACTTTTAAGAAACTGAGGTAATTCAGGTAGTAAGACCACTCCACTGCAACACCTTAAAATATTGC
>NW_010131905.1:13513-18283 GCF_000699245.1 Pterocles gutturalis | reverse complement strand
TATATAAATTATTAATGCCTTGGATTCACTAACTACTTGCCACAGGCACATTTGCTAAGAAATGCCATCCTTTGTGATAAATGATACCTCTTCTAGAAAACTAGACAATATTATTTAATAAAGCCAACTGTTATCAACATGTGCTTAAAGGAGTAAATTTCATGGTATCAACAAATAAATATTAACAATATATTTTAGGATTTAATGTAGTTTTGATATCTTTGCTAGGTAACTTATAAAATTCCCACTAATACTAAAATTTCTGTACATTTGAATTAATGTTTTTTAAAATAATAAAACCATGAAAATATTCAAATGACAAAACCCAATATAAGCCTGCACGTATCTCAGGTAGCAGTGAGAAGGGCATACCACACCCACTAGAATTTTGCAAGTAGTGTACAGCAGCTACAAGTGGTCATGCAACATCCAATACGCGGCACACCACACAGAAAGGGAGCAATCCTTGCAGAAAGTGATCATGTGTTGATTCTTCTTAAATATAAGATAGCTTATGCTGGGAAAAATAAATCTTACACTTTGTAAAAAAGAGGAAGCCAGTTAAATTGAGATCTATCTAAATTTCAGGAAAAACTGATACTTTCATGGACAACTTGAGTGGTAAAATCTACATACTGTTAAACCATTAAAACACTTAAATTCTGCAGAATGGAATGAGACAATTCAGCCTACAACACATGAATAAATGTAAATTATAAATTGCATACAATTTATCTGAGGCCAAGCTAATTAAAGAATTAAAAAGAATGAAACCACACCATGTGTTAAAAATTCATTTCAAATGTTTGTTGAACTAGGACCATGAACAATTAACATGCAGAATCCAAACATGATAACAACAGCCCTTCCTGTCCCAAACATTGTAGTTACTTCCTTATTTCTGTTCCTCACTTGCAGCTGCAATCTGAAGTCTTAGGATAGCCTAAATTACCATCTGTACAGACAAAAAAAAAAAATGCTAACACCTATGCTTTATAATGGTGTTCAAAAGATTATATCCAAGGGAAAGAAAAAAAAAAAAAAAGATTTGGCATGTAAAATGTGAAAACAATGCAAAAAATGGCTGAAAAGAAGTTGAAGATGAAGTTTCAGTGACAAAAACTACAGAGGTAGTATGGATCCAATAAGAAAACTGATTGTAGCAGAGAGCAAGTTGTCTCTGATCTTGGGAGAATGTTTTTGGACACCTAACAGCTTTTTTATTACTGTGGCTGATTAAAATGAAAAGCCTTACTACTAAAATGTTCTTTTTGATGAGTTTTTTGCCATGAACTATAGACCTTGCAGTCCAGTGGGATACAAATCCTTTGATCCTGTGCAGTCACATAAATTCAAAGTCGTAAAACAACATTGAATTTGATTTTATTAGTGTGGCTGATGTTGCCAGAATTGTAATGCAACCTTGTTTTTCTCCTCTTTTCTTCCTTTTCTTTTGGGGAGTGAGTGGAGAGGAAAGGAGAGTTTACTGTTCACATTGCTTCACGGTATAAAGAACGAATTTATTTGGCAACCAGACTCCAAGATTAAGCCATAAGCTTTGTAACTACATGGGAAAGTAATGACATATATCATGTTCTGCTAAGTTACAACAAATGATTTGGTTGAAGCAAAAGTCGAAGCTAAAAACACATGGAAAAGTGTGAGCAAAGATAAAGTTATATATCTATAAAAGGGTAACAGGCAACAATGAATATGACTTTTCAATAGGAAATATTCCGCCAAATGGTGCTATGAGCTTGCTATGAGAATAAAGTAACTCTATACTTTCAGAAATTGAATATTTTCATTCTGTATGAACATAATTTTTGTCTAAAAATTCGAATACCTACACTGAGAAGATGACTAGCCTCTCCACCAATATACAGGATGTTCACACATGCGATGCAGACAACTAAAAGATTTTGAGGTGTAGCAAGCCATTCACTTCCTAGCTATGGAGGAAAACTAATTTTCTGTGGCCTTTCTGACACCAGATACCAAAATAACGACAGAGGTTCAATTTTATTTTAAGGAATGTAGCCACCTAAAAGAGTAATTTTCTGATACTTACAATTATCACATTCCCCACATGCTACAGAGAGGGACCTCAACACACCAAAACAAACAGATTCCTTGGCGAAACAGTCATTCCTTTACACAAAATATATTATACTACAAAAAACTTACCTCTTTCTCCATAGCAAAGGAAATTAAGGCAGAGGTTAATTTCACATTCAGCTTCACATTCAGAAAACAACAGCTTTCATTAAGTTACACACTTTCTACGGAAGGACAAAAAAGATTCTATTTCTTTCCTCACAACTTCAGTACAGAATTTTTTTTTATAGTGACAATACTTGCCTCAAAGACAATGATTAAAGAGAAAATTCAAACTGCAGATATCCTTGTCAAGGCAAAGTGTGTGAGGAGATCCTGTACACACAAGGTTATCTTTCGTGACTTCTATCTTAGTTTAACTAAGAAGCTTTGAATTCTGCAGATGCTATCATAAACTTCAGTGGCAAAGCAGAAGACAGTCTTTAAATATTCACCAAACAGGTAACATTCAGAAGAAAGTCCAAGCTGTGTTTATAACTACTCTTCTTTTTAACATTGAAGAGATGTTTATGCTACACTTAGCAGATACAATACAAGTACACTTACGTAAGATACAGTTTATGAGCTCCAGAGATTCTACTTGGATAAACAGAAGTATAACGACAATTATGGAAATACCTCTGTAATTCTGTAAAAGACACACCTACTTTAAATTAATGTATACTACATGCTAATCGTGCATCATCCCATTATTCTAGATGTTCCTATTATGGAAGTTGAAGAAAATACTGCACACACACACAAAAAAAGTGTTAAAAAACCAACCTCAGTCAATTACTCAAAAGGGAAAACTACAAGTGTGGTTGCCAGAGCAACCTTAATTTTCTCCCTTTCCATCAATGTTTCCATGTAGCACAGCTACGCAGAAACTTTCTCTTCAGAAGAGCCAGTATCTCATTCAGTGAACATGATGGAAGTTATTCCAGACAATAAATTAAAACCTGTATTATTAAAAAGCTGCAATCTTTTAAGACTTCTGCATTACGTATGCTGAAGTTGAAAGGTATACAATGAACAAAGCACAGAACCTCATGGAACCACAACAGTATTATAATAAAGGCATGATAATGCTAACCTGGAAAAGCAGATTCTATACTTGCTCAAATTACAAAGTTCCTGCAAGGTGAGTCACAAGTAATTTTAATCAGTGTTTCTCAAGTGGTAACCAATGATACACCTTATTTTCTAAACAATTATCTTGAGATTTTGGATCCAATTTATACTTGCAAGGTAAGTTAAAAATGGACTGTGATATGAAAATATATGCAAGCATAAGTATCCCAATAAATTTGTTATACCTTAGGTCTCTGTGCATAAAATATGAATAATAAATGCCTATCTGAATACATATTGTAAAATCCAATTTATACTTATGAAACATCCTGACAAATTAAAACTTGTGACTCTGGAAAATCCATACTGAAACTATGTATATTCAGATCAAATTTTGATTAACACACAAGGGAGGGTATTACTCACCGAGCAACAAAACTAAAATACTGAATAGACTGAATTAATTCTGGGGGAAATTGTCCATTTATAAGTAAAACCTGTATCGCGAAGCCCAGATCCAAGTCTCTGCAACTTTTCTCCTACAGTTTCCTGTCTTAACTTCCAAACTACTTCTTTCCCCCTCCAGTTTGCCAGTCTCATCCTAGTATCCACACTCACCACCTGGACCTAGAAGTCCACGTCTCACATCTCCATATATCTTTCTAGCTCTTATAGTCTGCTACAAATTCCAGTGGCTTTTCTTTCACAGTGCCTCATCATCAAAAAAGGGGTCAGCAGACATGCTTCTAGCTTTCCATTTCAAAGCATCCTTGGAAGGGTGATCCCCACCTAACCAAGAGTAACTGGGCAATCATTAACCAGTGGAACTTAGTTTTGCCCTAGTGTTATCATGTAACAACTTTGGTGGCTTCAGTAACTTCAATGGCTTTGTGGAAATGACACATGAAAAATCTGGTGAGCACCAGAACATGCAATAGGTTCAATGAGCCCTAGATTTACAAAGTCAGAAACTGCTCAAATCTGAAGTCTTTACTGAATACGAGAAAAAAACAGTTCTCTTTCAAAAGTTTAAACTTCCAATTTCAGATACATTTTCCCTCTATCAGCAAAATGTTCATCCTTGACAAATTTGTCTCTCTTCTAAAACCACGAACATTACAGCTTATCAAAGGAAAGTATGCTAGAATTTTTGAACTACAGAAAATTACGTGTTTCATTCAGAGAAATGGATGACAATTAGATTCAAACTAACATCTGGTGTAGTCAATTTCAAAGAGCAGCCACGTTTGGCAAGGAGGCACGGCGTATATGTTTTCAAAGTCAAAATGGTAAGATAACATTGATACTACTTAATTTTTAGTGGCTTTTATACTCCCATGATCACATTTCACTTCATTTCTCTCGTAGACAATTGTTTCCTACATTATAGAGGTCTTCCAAATCTGTCAAAATAAAATATCATCATGTTCACAGTACATGTTCTACTTCATTCTCCTGTGTGCATAACATACTTAGTCAAGGTGACAGGATAAATTAACTTCCACAAACTATGACAAATGCAGGGTTTTATAATGATTTTTGTAGAAGAGTTTCATTTTAGCCCTAATTAAGCAGAGTGTTTTGTAGTGTGTCTAAACT
>NW_010131905.1:10140-13482 GCF_000699245.1 Pterocles gutturalis | reverse complement strand
AGGAGCACAGTCTTGCTGGAGTTTCAAGGCTATAAATTATCTTGTTGATCCCTGCACACATTTTAACTATATAATACCATGGTCGTGTCCATGTGCTGAAACAGAGTTAAAGAGATTTTCACTGTATTCAATATATGGAATACAGTCTGTGGTAACTTGTTTAAATAAACAGGACAATCCTCAGATCAACATGTGGAATTAACAGCATTCTGCAGCTGACATGAAGTCTAAACAATCCAAGTTCTCACAGCGAAACTGTATTGATGAAAATAATAGAGCATCAATTTAAGCCATTGCAAGTAGCTGGGGAAAAAAAAACCAACACAACAAAAGTCTTCCTGGATATCCATGCTATCCGATAAGAAAACAATCACAATGCAAACATACGACTGAAGGAAAATAAGCATGAAAAGCACCCATTGCATCAAAAATACTGAAAACAGGAAGTCAATGGAGGAGAAGGGGGAGAATTTTGTTTAATGTAAGCAGAGATACAACTTCATCAATAATTTGATTATAGATTATGACATGATTACAGGCATTTTTAATGTGTACATTTTTAAAACATAATTAAACACTGAGGAGTATCCCACACACTATGAAGAATCGTTCCAAGCTCCCTGTCTGAAGATGCAATTGTCAACAAGTGCTTCCCAAAAGATAAAAGTGCTTATTGCTATCTCTTTCTGTGCTTGTATGGACCCCATGGAAAGTTATTTTATTGCTCTTGTCCTTTGCTATCATCCCCCAGTTTGCTACTCCACCTTCTCTAGCAGTGGCCATGCAAATTTTTCATTACAGGGTGATTTTTGTCCTGCTGGGATTTTTCTATTTCAGGAAACACATACTTCAAAAATAAACTTGCTCCCATTGTCTGGGAGTCTTAGGAGTACTGAAATTGATATTTTAATACAACTTCATAGGCTTTCAGTCTCTTCTTTCTCATATTTTTTATGTTTTACTCAATCTTTATATTTTCACTGCCTTGCACTGCAGGGAGGCTCTGAGCTGAACAGGAAGAATTCCTTAATGAGGACAAAATAGCCAAGAAGATTCATAAAGACACACAGTACTCATACAGTGGGGAAACGATACCTTTAGCAGCTAAGCACAAAAGACTGAAACACTTCAAGGTAGGCAAGAGTCGTATCAATAATTAACCACAAGCTGGGAGACCTTCATCAGTAACACCACATGGAAATGCTGAAAAGCCTGAACAGCTCATTAGGAAAGACTGGCTAATAAACCCTTGCTGACCTTGGCTGCTCCTTTGAGCTGCAACTCCTCTTCACCAGACAGAAGCATACATGATACAGATTTTCTCCTATTCGTGCATGTGAAAAACCACCAAAGAACACACACAGCTAGCCATGTTATGGATGCATTTCATCTCATAAAGGTTAAAAACAACAATCTCAGCATCCTGAAGCAAATTTTTTTTACGAAAGTGAGCATGTTATCCACGTGTTAAAGGTAATTTTGTTAAGTTCTGTGGCATATTAGAGCTTTCAACACTATTCGTCATTGGCCTCCACAGTTTAATAGTAGATTTCAAAACATAGTGACTTCTGACAAATTGTGAAATCCCCCACAAAACTGAGGGGAAAAAAAAAAACAAACCTGAAATTTCTTTTTTTTCCAGAAAAAAATTATAAAGATCCCTACCTAAGAACATCCAGGTCATAAAATTTTTAATTGAATCAGTTAAAAAAAAATACACTTTGTTGTAATGCACTATCTACAAAAGAAAAGATTTAGACAAATTCAAATATTTTAAAATGTCTTGATTTGGTGTTAAAGCATCTGATTTCTGATGTTCTCTCTGAAGCTGAAATTAAATTTCACTTTTACATATAAATAGAAGACATTGAAAATGGTCAAAATAAAAGTGAAATCACCCACTTCTATAAAAGAGGGGTTTTTATAAACCTTCTGGCATAAAACAGCTTTCGACACTACTCACCATTGCCTCCCACAGTCAAATTACAAGTTTCAAAATGCAGCAGGGAGAAGCAGCACCTTTTGTTATACTCATAATTAAAGAGCAATGGAAGCATTCACAAATGGAAGTACACTGACCATGAGGGAAAACTAATGGGAAGGTGAAAAGACAAAGGGCCAGGAAAAGACTTGTGAAGCACGAGAGATGTAAAAACAGATTTGCAAAAGACTGAAGTGGTCACCCCTAGGTAAAGCTTTAATACTTAATTCAGTAACTGAAACAATGTTTCTATGCCTTTATGATTTCAATACAAAATAAAAAAAGAATAATTTTGAAATTATCAGACAATTCTGACTGGTGCAATGTCTTTCCCTTTCACATTCCTTTTTCTTCCACATTTTTCAACCTTTTTCTGTGGCATTTTGAGGCACTGATCTCTAATCTCAATTTATGATATTAAATTGTTTTAAAAGTTAAGCAAGTTCTGTGAAAAGGAAATTACCTTCTACCCACTTCTACCTTTCAGCTCTTGAAACTTTTGCAAAAATGCAAACATTACTAAGGAGACCACAAAGGACACTTATGAACATCCAATGATACACTCTTCTCTAAACGAGGTCTGCCTCTTCTTTCATAATGTCACAGGCAGTTATACACCAACTCTATTACTGTTCACTATTTCTTACGTTTCAACAATATGTTCAGAACTGTGCTAGATGCAACTACAGGTATTTTTTTCTAAAATTTTCAATGAGATACTTCAAGAGATGTAGAAATACTACTTTATCATGCAATATTTATTGTAGAATTTACAAGCTATCTGTGCTTTGTATTTTATTATTATGAAATATATATTATTTATTCTATATTATATAATGTGCATCATATAATATATAGCAATATTCTTATAAAAACCTGTGATTTATGGCTAAAGACACCATTATTCTCAGTTTGGGAACATGTAAAAGATGTAGTGAGTTGGTGGAAGCCTAACAATGTGTATCAGAGAGAAAGATCCATGAGTAGGGTACAGCTTAGGACTTAGATTCCATCTTCCAAATGCAAAATTAAATTGCTGTGTAACCAAAGATAAAAGGATATTTGGCATCCTTGTGATAAAGGGAAGAAGGAGAAATTAGGGGAAAAAAAGTAAGTTTTTTACCCACTTTATCAAATGAATTTACCAAAAAAAAAAAAAAAAAAAAAAAAAGGAACAAAAAAAGGCATGCTACACCCTTCTGCAGCTATTTGTTGGATTTTAAGTAGTGGAATCAGAATACCGTTTTCACGTTAATACCTTCCTTTCAGAAGTCAGCAGTCCATTTATAATATTTTGATTTCATGTTAAATTGTTCTCATCTACTTAGTTGTTTATTAGATACTGGGGTCATGTTTCTGTA
>NW_010131905.1:0-10126 GCF_000699245.1 Pterocles gutturalis | reverse complement strand
TGATGAGAGCTACCGCTTATCTACTGGGCAACTTTGATTTTACTTCCATAACGTGCAAGCTAATTTCTGACCTGAAACTAAGACTGTGACAGAACTAGAAACAGCGGGCAGGATATTACCACCACAAATACTCTTACAGTTTAGAAGTATGAAATTTGCACACATACAGAGAAGCTGAGACATGCTATGGGAACTTCTTCTGAAAGGCTTAGCTGACATCTAGCGGCAGAAGCAGGAAAAGTAAAAAATTCAACTGGAGAACAGAAATAGTTCACCCTCCCTATCCAGTGATTGTTTTACGTTCTTCAAGACTGCTGATACATTTGCTGCAACTTCAACTCTCTATAGAATCAGCACCAACCCTTTCAAACTGGTGGTATGGGTAAAGCTCTGGTTTACTCTGTGTAGTCCATATGAAGTTCATAGGAAATGAACATAGCAATAACAAATCTTAAAACATAAAAATTAATTAGGAATTTCATTCACATAGCCAGGGAAAAACATAACTTCCAAAAGAAACCGGAAACATGAAATATTAAGTTACGTATACTTCAGAACACTTTCTGTTGCTAAAGAATAATCAGACCTCTCACTTACAAGCCACAGGTTTCAAGGGACAGATTCTGGATATCTTTGCTTGCTTTCACCTTCAGAGGACAGTTTAATAATTTTTTGAGAACTTTCCCCTACACGTACCTTTCCAGGGCTCCTTAGGATTTTTCTAGGCATTTTAGGAATAACAAAGAATAAAGGTGTCACTCCTAATCTTTTACAGAGAAGGTATGATGATCAACCTTCTTCATAAATACAACATATGTGATTTTGATCAGTCTGCAAAAGAGCTGGTTCAGAGAAATTTCTGTCTGTAGGTTCCTTCAGTGCATAGTAAAAAAAAAAAAAAAAAAAAGTAATAAAAATAATTTCAAAAATCACATTTAACCCAAGCATTTCCAATAGTTTGGAAATAGCATTTTTTGTTGTTATACCCTTAAAGAATAAAATGCTACAAGTTATTACATCAAATCACAACATAATTTTACTTCTCTGTATGTTCCCATATGAAATTTTATAATGCAAAATTCCAAATGTACAACAGTATGTAGTAATTCATGTTTTTTTATCTTAAAATATATCTTTCCCTTCCTTCAACTAATGAAAAGCCACAAGAAAGAGACTATACAGACTATGTCTGGCCTTCTCTAATACATTCCGTTCTTACTAGTGTAAACGATGGTAACAAAGAATGAGCAAAAATAGTGTTCCTTTGCTGTTATATTTAAATATTACAGACTGAAGCAATTTCAGGGAAAAGTAATAATTTTTAAATTATTCACAAAACCCAGGAAAAATTCCTTTGACAAGACAAGGACAAAATAATAAAGGCTAACAGAGATGCAGAGAAAAAAATTGTTCTTTAAAGCATTTGAACATCAGGGACAAAGGAGAAAGAAACTCTTAAAGTAGACAGCTTATAAAAAAAGGAGAATAAAAAAGTTTGAAATGACATACTTCCATTTAGAAAACTACTAAAACTTAGAAGCAGAACTAACAATTTATGATTCACCAAAGCAGCGTGACCATGTAGCAGCATCTGATTCTCAGATTTCACTCACTATAAAAAATAACATGCTGCAGTAAGATTTGACATTCTCTTCACAAAATGAATAACTTAGTGTTGACCTTCTTTGGACACAGGGCATAATAAAAATATAGGAATTCAACATTTTCAGCCTAAATGTTTTTAAATTATTAGCCTGTCACTATATAGAAATTTTCATATGGCATTCTACACATTCCAAAGAAATAAACATCTCCAAAACAACTGTACAAATAAAAAAGGATGCATCTACAATGGGTCACATTCTAGTACAAGGAATTCATTGTCAAGGACATAGAGAAAAAGAACTGGCACACTACTCAGATGCCATAGCATTCAGAAGTCATGGAAGCATGTGATACTATAATTTATTCATCTGTACCATATACCATAGCCTGTGTGCAGACTGTTTCGGGAATCCCTTAGAACACTAATTGCTGGAAATAGTATACTAGGGCAACATTTCCCAGTAATATAGTCACTATGCATCTTTCATGAAGCTGTTGCCTTACACCAGGCTAGGCTGAGATCCAAAAATCAAGCAGCACACTGTCAAGGAAGGGGCATGGAGGCAGTGGTAGCAAAGACGAAGAGACAATGAAGACATTCAGACTTGACAAAACAAAAAACCCAAATCAAAACAAAAAGCACTGTACAGGAAGAAGGCTTTACACTCTGTATTTCTTGTATGTGTTTTCTAAGCACCCACTGCTGGTCACTGCTGGAGACAGGATACTTGCTTCAACTGGCCTTTGGTATAGGATGTTTTTATGTCCTTTAATATTGTAAAATGAAAAATTATATCCCAGGAATCACCAGTCTTACAAACTTACTTACATACAGAACTCTGCAAGGTCTCCAGTAACTTATGAGTACAACTAGAAAACCAAAAATCTTGTTCAAATTATGTCTTGCACACAATAAATGTAAGTATTATTTTTCAGAAGCAAATATTTTTCTGATCATCATGATGCAGACCCTACACTTCACTGCTGTTAACTAAAAGGCCTACAAAACATTCATATCACCTTCTCTGGTTTTCCTTTGGAACTAAATAGTGTAAGATAAAACATCATCAAACATGAAAATAATCACCAAATGCATGCAATATAAGAAAACATGATCTGTGGAACATTGCTGCTGAGAGTGCGCATAAGTCTTCAACTAACCATGGACAGTAAATATTTGCATTTTAGCTCATTTCTAATTACATTCATATATAAAATGGTGACATTTTAAGGTGCTAAAAGCTACATCACAATTCCACTTTCCTGGAAACAACCCATTCACATTTTCCTACTACTAAACAAGATAACATATAAACACAATTAATCATTAAGACACGATGATATTTGAGGAAAACTCAAATAATCCATATAAAAATAATAATCTGATTTAGAAGAGAATGTTTATATCATTCAAAGTTATGAGCAGCAAATAAATTAATCTACTTCTCCTCCAGTGTCTTTCAGATGTACTCTTATGGAAAAGAAAATGTGTAAGATGAACACTCTTTTAATGGAAGATGAAAGTGGGGAGAAATGGGATTTCTCATGGATGCCTGCCAGTACCTGTCTCCTCTGCCTCTACTCTTTCTGAGCTTGCTGGAGATGCACAAAAACATTTTTTTCTCTCACCGAGACTATGTGTTCTCTGAAATATCCTCCTCAAATGAATAAATCCCCCTTGCATCCACCTGCTGTTCTTGCATGGGAGAGTTACGCTATTCTTTGTAAGAGTTATGACGAATAATATTTATTGGACATTATTGTTGTATTTACTTTAGTGCTAGCTTGCTTTTCCCTGTGCTGAATTTTAAGAGATGCTGTACACACCAGAGACTCTTTGCCTGTCCTGCCCACTCCACAAGCTGTTATCATCATTCCACCTCTGTCTATTCAAAGACCTCACTGAGCTTCCTCAGCTTCATAGGTTTTACGCCCATTATGTCCTGGCCTCTGTGCAGACACAGAGATATAAATACTCTGTGTAACACAAATATTGTACTTGTACTGGTCTGATGATTGCTATACGTGAACTGCCTAATGACATGGCCAGTGTATCAATATACTGGATTGTCAGACTCCCTCTGTTAGCCAGTTTGGGTTTTTCCATTCTATCTGCCTTAATGATGACAAAGAAAATACAAAAAGTTTGTACTCGATGACTTGTATACTAAGGATTTAGCATATGGACCTGTATTAGAACACAGTGCAGCTATGCTTAAGAATGTACTATTTGGCAAGAAATGGAAGATGCTGTTAATTCTTCTTTAAATGGACTGGTCAACAAACCCAAAATTATGCTGACTTTTAAGTTCCTGCTTTTATGATAAGAACACTTCCTTGTAACATTTCACTTTGCTTAGCAGAGCCAATCATGCAAAGGGAAAGTGACTTCTAATATTAAATGTTGCTATTTCCGATTTTGACAGTTATACAGGTGGTCAAGTTTACACTTAAAAACCCAAGCCAGACATTAATAAAGTGTTTAATACAAAATTTCAGGGATAAGTCTCACACATGGAATTAGCACGCTTACTTTTCAGTATAAAATAACAGAAAATTGCTTCTACAGATGTATGTGTTAATGAGAAAGAGTAGCTAAATACCAAAGTCTTAATATACTAATTAAATGTAAAAGTACTGCACTGCTGAGTTAGATAGAAGAACTTAAGAGTACAACAATAAGCAGAACTACAAAGATGAAACACGTAAAGCTGCTTTTTGCCATCATATAAGAGTGCATGTATGGATTTTAACTAGATTAATTTTAACTAGGTTGGCAGTTAACTGAAAACAACTTTTAGAAAGAAACAATTAACATCTGATGGAAAGTATATGTTTGCACTAGAGTCAAAAAAACATTACAAAATAATACCTTTAATGTTTCAATTTCTTCTTTGTGTTCCCTCTTTAAATGCAAAATCGCAGCCTGGTACTCTGTAAAAATAAAAACGTACATTCCATTAGAGTCAGAAAACAATATGCCATCTTCAGTATAGTATATTTCACACAACACCGCGTGGAGAATGCGGATGTAGGCTCTCAAATACAAGACCTTTTACAATGGTGATGGAAAAGAAAATCTGAACACTGCAATTAGCATGACCAGATTTTCCACGGTGTTTATGAGAGCAGAAGATAAAGCAAAGAGGTCTTCCATGCTGAGAGGGGAAAACTGGGGGAAGACACATCAGACTGAAATAACTAGAGGAAACTTTGGTTTTGCTTAGCTTGGCAGATAAATGTAGAGATGATAGGATATTATGATGTATACATGCATCCACACACACTCACTTGAATTTTTAAAAACCATACATTAAACACAATGATTTAAACTGAACTGTAAACATATAATCACGCAGGTAAATTGGATAGAAGAACGATCATAAATACAAATGAAGACCTGGAAACGTACCCAATAGCAAGAGATACACAGAATTCTTTGTCTTAATTCTACCAGAAGATTAATTGCAAGTACCAATTGCAAGTACTTCACACAGTACCAAATATCTCTTCCATTTAGCAAGAATATAACAAAATCCAAAGGTTTAACGAAATTGAAAGCATGAAACTTAAAGCCAGAGAAATTTAAATCAGCAATGAAAAAATGAGGAGGTTGGGTATTGATTATACAGGTTAGTGATGCCTGTAATGTTAAGGAGTAGGTTTACCAGATAGACCTCTAGAACCTAAGTCTCATACTATGGTTTCCCTCAATCCATGGCTATATTTGGCCAAATGAAGAAAGAGAAGACCTTTCATAACATCTGTGTAACGATTTAAGAAAAGCCTGTCTTCTGTAAGACACTGGCCCAGAAGATACAGACCTCCTAAACAAACAACTGGAGTTAATTATTAGACCACCAAAGCCTCACTTCTATCTGCTTCCAAATTAAAACTAATCCAAAAGTATATTTACCATTCCCTGACCTGGCTTCTGCTTCCTCGACTGAAAAAGGGAATCAAATCCTAATTTAAACAAGGATTGAAAATGGTCTAAAGACTTTAAATTTTACTGTCAGTGTTCTCTGACACTACAGGGTTTGTATGGCTCCTGGAACAGCAGAACCAATAAAACAGCATTAGAACATCAAAGCATGGACCAAAGCACCAGATCAGTAAAATATCCCAGTGCTCAGGTGCTCTTCCTTCTTCTGTTCTTTTTCTCTCAAGAGTACACGGAGGAAAGAAGAAAGATAACCTGGTCATCACCCTGAAATCTGTATGATGTGAAAGCTTTTAATGCAAAGCTATTTTTTTCAAATATTTTGAGATGGACGTGAAGCTATATGTAAGCAGCTGAAATTATATACAACATCAAAAGGATGAGGGATTGATATTTTACAGGACACAAAATAAAAAACTTAGGTGATTCCAACTAGTAATAGTATCTATCTAAACTCCTTCTTCCTCTCTAGCGGGCATCTACGTAGAGCTTTCCAGCATGGGAAAATTGCCCGGCTGCTCTGCTGGAATGACAAGTGGTTAGGTCTATGGACTTCTAGATTTTCTGCTGCTAATTCCTTTGACTGGTTGATATTCCCTCTGGACATAGGTCCTGCTTAACCATTCACCTAAACAGGACTTAACAAAACAGCTGCCTCAGGTCCCCAGAGCAAGTTGTGACCCTTCTGGCACCTCAGCTGGCTAAGCACCCACTCAGTTTGCGGGCATGAACCATATGAACATCCTGATTTGAAGTTTAGCCCTTTAAGGTCACATGATAACTGAAGCAAACAACAGGCTTTGAAAATGCTGCTAACAATCAGTTCTTAGTTTGGCTAACAGAAGGACACAGATCTACAGATCTATCTTAACAAAAGGTCTGCTTTCTATGTGGGATTGCCCAGTGATTAACATTCTTTGGGATTTGGGTAAGAGAGTCATAGTTCACATACGCTGACATAGACCTGCACTGGAACCAAAAGCAGATTTCTCACCGTGTCTACCCGTTCCCAACCCTCTGTTGCTTATTTTCTTATCTTGGCACACACATTTGTGCAGTCACAAAATGATGGACAAACCTCCATGGATGAAACCTAGCACAGCATAAAACAGTTAAAGAATTTTTTGAAAATTAAGTATATGTTATTTTTGTGACAGACATTTTGCAAGACACCATAATTTTAAGTTACTTAAGTTGGCATGTGTTTTTCATTAGGAGAAAACTCCAAAATAATTTCTAGAGATTGCTTTTTTAATCTTTGTTATAAAGTAGAGGTAAGAGAGAGAGTAGTAATTCTTTTATGGTTTACTAAAAAATGTACTTAGAAAGTACTAGATTATAAGAATTATTAAACCTAATTCATTACTTAAAACACTACTACTGCAGAAAAGCAAGTGTATCATAAATTGATACACTGTAACACATTTAATAGATTGTCTACTACGCAATAAACTGACATTCTACAGCAAGAGCTTCTTTTTGTTTCTTTCTATCATATTTCTTTTTTAACTAGAAGAAACTATCTATTGGATAGAAGCTGATACATGACAAAGTACCTTTTTAATTCTTCCCAAGCAAACATTACTTTTTGTGTGTAAGACATTAGAATGAAAAAGAAATCACATCACAGTTACAGTTTTGTATAACACAAAGTAACTCAAGTCCCTTCCTTTCATATGTTTTGTGAAGACACCTTAATTTGGCATAATTCTACATGGAAGGTTAACATCCAAGAAAATATCCTGCAGACAAGAGATGGCAACCTGAATCATTAAACCACTGAACAATTAGACTAGAAAGAACAATCTCATCCATATAATTCCATAAATCTGTTTCTGAACATACTGGCAACAGAATAATAAAGTTTAATTATGCAATGGTGTCAGGATGCTGCTTAGAATGGTAAAATCACAACAGCAAAGTAAACAATAGTGACACATTAATAGAAGGAACGGTACTGTGAACAAAATATAGGTCAGGCTTTATAAACTACCAAGTTCTTAAATTCCATTTAACTCACAAAACAGATTCTTCTAGGCTACAGAAACAATCCAGAAATACTGTAAGATCTAAATTATCAATGAGTGATTTGTCTAGGTTACAAATTAACTATGCCATCTGATATGGCGCTGCGTGTAGTCAGCCTGATTCTCACATAACGACTGTAACTCATCCAGTCTTATTAGTTAAGCCACATGAACATACGTGGATAGTTCCCAGAGCCAGCTGAGATGTCAGGTTGCAACTCAACTGTATGACCTCCAACTTCCTGGTGCTGCAATACCTCAAGGACTTTCTAGACCAAAATGGAAATAAAACTTCTTATCACAGAACCACAGAATGGCCGAGGCTGGAAGGGACCTCTGGAGGTCATCTGGTCCAACTGCCCCATCCCCAAGCTTGTTGCCCAGGACCATGTCCACACAGCTTTTGAATTCTTCCATGAACCTCCATCCTCCTCATCCTCTCTGGGCAACCTGTGCCAGTGCTCAGTCACTCTCACAAGTGAGAAAGTGTTTCCTCATGTTTAGCCAGACCCTTCTGTGTTTCAGTGTATGCTCACACTGGTCCTGTCACCGGGCACCACTGAAAAAAGCCTGTCTCCCTCTTTACGTCCTATTTGATAGATCCAAGCTGATCTTAAGTCACAAGGTGACTCTTTACTGTATTCCATGCCAGCACATCCCCTAGTTTATGTAATGTCAGGGGGTGGTATTTTCGGAGGTTTTAAAGTCTTCCATTATGCTGGCTAACAGAAGGCTGATTGTACAGACATCCTGTTGTACTTGCCTTGTCTCCAAAAAGCCTGTGGGAAGACAGTGGCTGTAGGGCATAAATTAGCTATCCCTAATGCAGATATTACTCTGAAGGGCTTTTGAAAGAAACAAATCAGATACAAATCAGATGGCAAATGCTCCTACCCTGAAAAATGACCACAAGCAAATTTGGATTTCATTACTAAGAAAACAATTCAAAATGTTTCAAAATGTCAGTCCTTTACATAAGGCAAACCAGCAAAAAAGTAAATAATCTCACTGCATAGATTCAGCTCCAACCAGCTCTAACTCTTAATTTTAATTTACTACTTCTAATTTACTACTTTTTCCTTTGTTTTGAGGGGACTCCATCCCAAGAAAAATTTAATAAAAGATGGAATTTTTTGCCCATTTGGCATACTCTTTACTCATGTAACTTAATGCTTCCTTCAGCTGATAATTATAACCCACTGCAGCTAAAGCAAACTTTCATAAAACTGGCTGTTTTTTCTAAGATAGTGAGATAAAGCAGATATACTTTACAAAGTCTTAAATAAATACAAATATTTGTTACATCTGCTGGTTGCTAGCAATATATTTTAAAATACCAGGTTAGTGAAAAATGTTTCATTAAAACACTTTTTTTAAAGTAACGTGAAAGTTGGTAAAGTACAAGAGACACTGGAGAGGCGCCTTGGTGAAAACTAAAGATACACAGTGGCATGGCAGTGCAAGGTTTCTCTTTTCCACATTGTTGAAAAATAAATCAGCTAGTAAAAAAAATCTCCTTACTGTGAAATTTAGATTTCCATTTACTCCCATTTTTTGCCACAGTCAGTAGGTAAGACACGTATCTAGTGCAGTCTTGCTAATCATACAGATCTATCAGGTAGACCAAAACTCTACTTGGTCTTCATTATCATGAGAACGATAATGATGACAAAATGACTCTTCCCTCCCCACCACTACCACTCTTCTGCACTTTCATCCTTTACATTCATACTTCCTGTCTCTAGGACTTGCCATATGTATTTTGCATCAAATGTGTAACTTACACCAACATTAAACTGCAAAGATTTTCTTTTCAAATAGGACCAGGACAAAGAGATCCCTTTGGTCTAGATCAAATCACTTTTCCAAGTTTTGCGTTCTATCCAGATTACTTTCAGGGGAATTGTTATTACCTAATGAAGGTACCTGGGGGTTATCCAGTCAATCAGATTTTTCAGAAAAGCTGCACTAAGGCATAATAGGGGAAAAAATAGCTACATAAGTCAAAGAAAATATCTAGTTTGGGAAGATAAGCTCATTGTAGACCATCAAAGCAGCAGAATGCTGGAAAAAGGAGCTGAAGTTTTTACCAGAAACTGATTCGGTTTCCAGAAGATACTCCAAAGGGCAGTAAATTAAGCAAAAAAGTCTTACTTTGGGATTACCTGTGTCGTATATTCCTAATTTACAGAGGTTTGGGGGCATAATGCAAAGCCCATTTTTGTTCCTATTTCTATAGGTCCTTTAAGAAGTAAACTGAGAACTGCCACAGTGCAGAGCACTGCTACTGTGAAATAAAAAACATTCAATTTCATAGTGAATAAAATTATATCTTTTTTGAGACAAGCCAAAAGCCTATTTCATTTAGGATCCTGTCTCAGTAGCCAAAAAGCAGGTAGCATTTAAAAAATTAAAATCTGGCAAAAAGGCAGTAGTACTTTTCCAGCACACTTCCAGCAACCTGATTTCTAAACCAGAGGAGTTGTTTGCCTATTTAATAGTTTGCAAGTGGATTCCTTTTCCATTAATCATAGAATCATAGAATCATAGA